>NC_134891.1:21414127-21466627 GCF_041734735.1 Babylonia areolata
GGGCAGGATGAGGCACATAGGACATCCTGGTCATCCACTGCATCCGTTTCCATCTTCAGTCGTCTTGACCTCGTCTTGCCACTGGATACAGATGGTCTCGGACATGAGAGTGAGGTCGACGGTGCGCAGCTCCTCCTCACTATAAACAAAGTCATCGCGCAAGTCATCAGTCATCCTTCACCCCATACCATCATTTTCCCCAAGCCCTGTGGCGACAGGCGAGCGACGAAGCGACAGGTGTGGGTACACTGGCAGTCGTAGCCGCGGACCTGCACACAGGCGGCTCAGGCCATAGGGTCGTTTTTCACCGACTGGAGCAGCGGTGGAGATCGGCAGCCCCCTGAGCGACTGAGCAGCCCTCTTCAGGACAGCACTGCTCACCTCCATGGCATGAGGAAGGGGCTAGAAAAGGTGCCCTAAACATTGCCTGCTCCACACCGCCCTAGTCAGCATACCGCGGCTGACGGGGACCCTACTCAAGCGGTCGACACACAAAGGAAAGAAAGAAGAAAACAAGGAGCACCCCATTGACCATTGCCACATGGAACGTGCGTACGCTTCTGGACAGAGGCGACTCAGCCAGACCACAGAGACGCACAGCACTCATTGCGAGTGAATTAGCCAGGTACAACATCGACATCGCTGCCTTAAGTGAGACCAGACTGGCAGAAGAAGGCGAACTCTGAGAGCGAGGCGCAGGCTACACCTTCTTTTGGAGTGGTCGCGGACCTGAAGAGAGACGTGAGGCTGGAGTTGGCTTTGCAGTGAAGACAACCCTCGTTGGCAAGCTGGCTGGCCCCCCGAAAGGAGTGAACGATCGCCTGATGACGATGAAACTCCCTATATGCAACGGAAAGAAGTTTACCACCATTGTCAGCGCCTACGCGCCCACCATGACCAACCCAGATGAGATCAAGGGCAAGTTCTACGAGGACCTGAACGCTGTCATCACCACCGTTCCCAACGCAGACAAGCTCATCATTCTTGGTGACTTTAACGCGAGAGTTGGTTGTGACAGCACCTCCTGGGAATGAGTGATTGGGAAGCATGGGGTTGGTAACTGTAACAGCAATGGCCAACTATTTCTCCAGACATGTGCTGAGCACGACCTTCTTATCACAAACACCATCTTCTGCCTCCCTACCCGTAACAGGACGTCATGGATGCATCCTCGCTCTGGGCATTGGCATCTCATCGACTTTGTCATCGTCAGGAAGAGGGACAGGCAGGACGTACGAGTCACGAGAGCCATGTGCGGCACCGAGTGCTGGACAGACCACCGCCTTATCGTCTCCAAGCTTAACCTCCGCATCCAGCCCAAGAGACGGCCTCAGGGCATGAAAGCACTCAAACGCCTGAATGTCAACAAGCTGGAGCTAGGCAACATCAAGCAGAGCTTTGCTGACACCCTGGAGGAACGCCTTGAGTCCACCGTGCTGGAAAACCAGAATGTGGAGGCAGCATGGGGCGCACTGCATGAGACGGTGTACAGCACTGCCATGGAGTGCCTGGGGCCTTCTATCAGGAAGCACAAAGACTAGTTTGGTGAAAACTGCACTGAGATCAAGCAGCTGCTAGAAGACAAACGCCAAGCCTACAGAGCCCACATTGAAGATCCCAAGTCACAGTCAAAGAAAGACATACTGAAGAACGCACGCAGCACCATCCAGCTGAAGCTGCGGCAGATGCAGGATTCCTGGTTGAGCAACAAAGCTGATGAGATCCAGGGCTTTGCAGACAGGAACGGCATGAAGAACTTTTATAACGGCCTGAAAGAAGTCTACGGTCCCACCACCTCAGGATCTGCTCCACTCCTCAGTGCTGATGGTTCTACCCTGATCACTGACAAGGACGGGATCCTTGAGAGATGGGATGAACACTTTGACAGTGTACTGAACCGCCCCTCCACCATCAATGATGAAGCCATCGACCGACTCCCCCAGGTGCCAGTCAGTGAGTCGTTGGATGCCATTCCAACTTTGGAGGAGACCCAGAAAGCTATCCGTCTGCTATCCAATGGCAAAGCCCCTGGCTCAGACTCCATTCCAGCTGAGGTCTACAAAGAAGGTGGTATGGCGCTGACTGAGAAGCTTCATCAGCTGTTCCAGCTCATCTGGCAGCATGAGGCAGTTCCACAGGACTTCAAAGACGCTTCCATCATACTCCTGTACAAGTGCAAAGGAAATCGTCAGGCCTGTGAGAACCATTGTGGAATACCCCTGCTGTCCATCGCAGGCAAGACTCTGGCCAGAGTGCTACTCAACCGTCTCATAGCGTACCTTGAGCAAGGTCTCCTACCAGAGAGCCAGTGTGGCTTCCGGAAAGAACGCGGGATTATTGACATGGTGTTTGCTGCCAGGCAGCTCCAGGAGAAGTGTCAGGAACAGAACACCGACCTTTACTCCACCTATGTCGATCTGACAAAGGCCTTCGATACTGTTAGCAGAGATGGCCTTTGGAGAATCATGGCGAAGTATGGATGTCCCAGAAAGTTCATCACCATCATATGGCAACTACACGATGGGATGCTGGCCCGAGTCCAAGACAACGGAGAGACTTCAGAACCATTCCCTGTCTCCAATGGAGTCAAGCAAGGGTGTGTTCTTGCCCCCACCCTGTTCAGACTCATGTTTTCAGCCATGCTGACAGATGCCTTCAGAGACGCTGACGTAGGCATTGGCATCAGGTACCGCACAGATGGCTCACTCTTTAACCTCAGGAGGCTTTGCTGATGACTGCGCTCTCAACGTTGCCTCCGAAGCTGACGTGCAACACAGTGTCGACAAGTTGTCTGCTGCCTGTGACAACTTTGGCCTCACAATCAGCACAAAGAAGACTGAGGTGATGCACCAGCCAGCTCTAGGAAAGCCTTACGTTGAACCAAACATCTTCCCCAACGGGCAACGACTGAACGCGGTGGACAAGTTCACATACCTGGGCAGTACACTCTCTCGCACAGTTGTCATCGACGACGAGGTGAATGCCAGACTCGCCAAAGCCAGCGCTGCCTTCGGCAGACTCCATAAGAACGTTTGGAACAGAAGAGGCATCACCCTGGAGACGAAGCTCAAAGTATACAAGGCAATAGTTCTCACCACACTGCTCTATGGATGTGAATCATGGACGGTCTACAAACGCCACGCCAAAAAGCTGAACCACTTCCACACCACCAGCCTCAGAAAACTTCTCGGCATAAAGTGGCAAGAGAAGATCCCTGACACAGAGGTGCTCACTCGTGCAAACTTGCTCAGCATCTACACAATCTTGATGCAGGCCCAGCTGCGCTGGCAGGCCATGTAGTTCGCATGCCAGACCACCGGCTCCCCAAGAAACTGCTGTATGGCGAACTCCAACATGGCAAGCGCTCCCATGGAGGCCAAAAGAAGTGCTTCAAAGACACTCTGAAAGCTTCTCTGAAGGCCTTCAGCATCAGCCACGACACATGGGAGCTGAATGCAATGGACAGACCAAAGTGGCGTTCAGCTGTCCACAAAGGCGCCAAATCCTGTGAGGCCAACAGAATCGCTGCAGCAGAGCAACGCAGACAGGCCAGGAAAAGCAGTGCCAGCAAGTCCCCGACAGCCGCCACCATCCCCTGTCCACACTGCATCAGGACCTTCCGGGCGCACCCACAGATCCCAACCCACCCACCCCCAGGATGACTAGATGGTCCTCGTCGATCCCGACGGACGAACCACACACAACAGTAAAAGTGGTAACAACAGGGCAACAAGGTCGGTTCGTCGGTTGCTCTGCATTGGTCATCTTGGATTTGCTTACTACTACTACTACTACTATGGCCACTAAGAAGAAGAATGATGCGAATCATGATAGTAATAATGATTACCATGATGATGTTGATGATGATTGTTATTATTATTGTTATTGTTATTATTATTACCTCCTCCAAAATATAGACCAACGCACGTGGCCTGGACAGCGGAAACGGTTCCTTTATCTGCCTGAAAGTAGGTCAGCCAATCAGTGAACAAAGTGTTCATGGCAATCATAAGGGTGACAGATATGGAAAAGTTGATACACGCGCAGAGCCCAAACAGGAAGGACTTGAGAACAGATGTCTTGCTCATCTTTACCCTGGTCCATCTGCACACAGAGAGAAAGAGAATGAGAGAGGGAGAGACACGGCCCAAAATGAAACTAAATGAATGAAATGTTATTTCACCAGCGTAAAGAGATCAGCAGTGTTATCAAATCTCCTTTTTCCTTGTAGTAATTGGTTGAAAATCTGACCGATAAATATTATCTGCTCTTTTTTTTTCCAAATCACAAATAAAAATCAGCATATCAGGTGAAATAGGCACGTTCGATAAAACACATCTGGTGTATTCTTTATCTAAAAAAATCATAAACATTATTTTTTTTAAAAGCAACAGAGGCCCGACTTTCAAACACATCTAACGCGTTGGCTACCCCATGTTCGTGAAAAAAAAATCTTGAAATAAAACATTCAAACAGAATCAACACAAAAGTAAATACACTGAACTGTTTTGGATGGAATTCCACACAAACGTCAGCTTTCCATGGTCAGTCATCATTTATGTTTCTCAGTAAATGCTAGGTTTCTGTTCCGTTTACTACGTAAGAACCTAGTACATGCATTACTCCGATTTTTGCAACTCCACCCATGACTGAATGGCCTAAAACTGATAATGAAAATGATCCTTGGGGTACTCAATAACTCATAGACAGAAAACAAGATTCAGATACACGGATAACTATGACCTGTCTTCTGCCTGATTAAAAAGAAGACAAATATACAAGGAGACACGCAGACAGACAAAGAGGTTGGTAGACCAACCGACATACAGCAACCAACAAACATAGAGAGATCACGCGTCCTCACGTAAACCACACCAACCTGTCAGTCTGCCTTCTTAAATGTGTGAGCTGTGAATAATCACGGTCTGTCTGCCAGTCCTTGCCAGCTTCACAACCGAATGGTTGACCTGCTTACTAAACTGGAATGCGCGAAGCAGACTCGCTTGCTCGGGATATAGGCGCCATGATGAACTACCCTCTCTCGCGGGAAGTTAGCGTCCCACTTTGCATTGTGCGTGTACTGCACAAGGCATGTTGATACACCAGACCCTTCTCTTGTCCTGTCTGTCTGCACATCTGCTCATTAGTCTGTCTTTGTCGTAAGAGCACAAGAAGCGTTTGGTAGTTTCTCTCTCTCTCTCTCTCTCTCTCTCTCTCTCTCTCTCTCTCTCTCTCTCTCTCTCTGTATGTGTGAGTGTGTGTGGGAGGGAGAGAGTGGGTGAGAGCGAACGAGCGAGAGTGAGAGAGAGAGAGAGTGTGTGTGTGTATGTGTACATGTGTGCGTGTGCGTGTGAAAGGGAAGACGATAAATTTGAAATATTTAAGAAAAGAAAAAAATTAAGAAAAGGCCACAACCCTATTTGACGAGGTTAATTTACAAAACACATTGTGCATTAAACACATGCCAGCTACATACACACATGTAGAATTTCAACACGATGTCAATTCAAGACAAAGTACACCTTTTGAAGGACGTGTGCAAATATAATTTAAGGTATCGAAGATTCCACTTCCACTAGCCAGTTGAGTGCCAGAGAACTTTGTAAGAAAAAAGCGCTCTCCCTTTCTCAGAGAATTTGAGGATTTGGGGGTAAGAAAAAAAATGTTAATAAAATAACTATGGGAGTTACAGAAAGAAAGTAAATATTTTTGTACAGGAAAATAACTGTAGATTCTGCATCTTGGATTTGTTCCCAATTTGTTTGATTGTAGATAGCTGTTCAGCCATTTAAAGTGAAGATGATAATAATTTGATAATTTTTTGTGCAACAAAAATGTCTATTTCCACATCTAAATAATGACATCCATAAGATAACAAGCAAAATACAGCTAGAAATAGCATGGCTATTGTCAGATTCTACCTGTAGAAGAAATCAAAACTGTATATAAGTTTATAAAAGCAAATCACAACTCATGTAGACATGTAAGTGAGTCACTGTCCAAACAATGACAAACGTGGGAAAAGTCAATATAAAAAGTCAGTCATGTTCTCAGAAACTGAGCTGGCAAGCTTTTTGACAACCATGAGTTTTCCTAAGTTAAAGGGTGAAGTTCTTTGATAACCTTTACTACCGTCAAGCTGCGCGTGGGCCGATTGAAGTGTCTGATGTGCATCCTGCCTGCCACTTCTTCAAACAAGCGAACCACCTTATTCAGTGACAAAAAGCGTTAAAAACAAAAAGCACGTGTTTGACGTCCCAGTGCACGTGAAAATCGTGGAGTATTGGTGCTTGTCTGTTTCCTGTGGTATGCATTGAAATCTGAGTACACTGGCCTCCAACTGCCACGGCCACTTCACAACATGTATGCAGATACTTGTAGCAGTTTGTAGCAGAACTTTCAATGTTTCCGTGTTCATGAGCTGCCAGATACTCGCATTTCTAGAAAGTAAAATTATTATTTTGTCTATGTTTACTTCAGTTTTTAATCTTTTAGACGCAGAATACAAACTATTTAACCAATTCTGTAGTGTGAGATCAGAGAACAGTGTGGGATCAGAGAACAAAGCAAAGCAAAAATCTGGAAATGGTTTTGTGAACAACTCTATCAAATCAAATGCAGTACAATTATTCCCACTTACAAATATTCCCCTGCTGTCACCCAAGCAATTAGGTTACTGACCCTAACACAGCACAGAAAATGCAGTTTTTAATGTCACAAACAATCCACTTCTGGATTTTGAACCAAAGTAATATTTTTGCTCTTACTCGTTAGTTCTCAGCACAGCATTTCACACTAGACCATACACTATTGCTGCACATTCTTCATCACAACTTTTGGGTTTCTGGATTAGCTATTTCTTGCGTTTGAAGTTATCTTTCATAACACATCCATACAATCATCATGAATAATCACTCATCACAACCTTTATCCCTTCTGTCCTGATATCCACATAGCTCTGCCTTAGGTCACGTTCTCTTTATCATGCCCACCAAGCCTCTTTATACAGTCATCCAATGTTACTTTGTTTCCAGTCAATTAATCGGCGACACGCAGCGTTATAGAACTGTCACGCTACACAAACAAGGTCAAACATCCTGACTTTACAACTGATCGTGCTTCACGTATGTCAAATTATGGATAACACATTACGAATTAAACTAAATGATAATAACAATATGGAAGCACTTCTCACTCACACAAAGCACTCCTTTCCTACTTGCGTAAGCCTTCATCAATACTGGTAGACATATCTTTCTCAGCATGTGCATGCAGTTTTATGATGCATTCTTTCAGATGACGTGACACTCGACATATGCATAATTATAATATATATATATATATATATATGTGTGTGTGTGTGTGTGTGTGTGTGTGTGTGTACACGAACGTCAACCACATTTGTAGGTCAGCATATGCAGCAACCTGACAAATTAGCTCCATTCACCAATACCTAACCACAGAAACTGCAAAGACACATAAACTGTTCTATCTAGATTAGATTATGGAAGTTAAGTTTTTATGCTGCTGGTTGCAGATGTGGTGTAGTGTATGTGGATTTTGTCTGAACGCAGTGACGCCTCCTTGAGAAATTAAAACTGGAATTTAGATAAAAGAAAAGTCTCTTCTTGCCGTCTGTCCAAAAACTTAGAAAGTTCAAAACGCTGCAGTATGAAACGATGGAAGCTGAAGCTATGACACATGCCCTCCAGTGGCTATCGTCCATCCATACGCCCGGAAACCAACATGCCATGATTCTAACCGACTCAATGAACCTCATACAGAAAATTGAAAACGGAATGGGAAGCCCAGAGTGGCATAAGGCAATGCGCAACTTTCAGATTAAAAAACTCACATGGTCATACTGCCCGGGACATGCAGGAGTTAAGGGAAATGAGCGACCTGACAGACTTGCTGGTAACGCAACACCAACGAGCGGCCTACATCTAGGAAAATCGGAAATCCTCAGAAAAGTCAAAGAATATCAAAAAGAACAGGTACAAGGCCATCACACCATCGATCGCCTCAAAGAAATAAAAGCAGAGAGAGGGAGTGGCCGTAAGTCTAACATGAAAGGTAGAGCACGATGCTTTGCAAGTCAAACAAATATCGGCATCATTTCCAAACCAACATTGCGCAAATTTCTTCAAAACGGAACAGAATCTCTGTGGGCTTTTCCAAATACAATAGACTGAGCAACACACTAGACGCCACGTTCTTGGCATCAGAGATCTTTTCCCATCCCTCTTGCGGCCAGTCAGTGGCAGCCTCTGTGCGTGTGTGTATGTGTGTGTTTGTGTGTAAGTGTGGGTCTGTTTTTGAGTGCGTTTGTGCATGCGTGAGAGTGTAAGTGTACACAAGTGTCAGGAGAGTTCTGTGCATGTGTGTGTGTGTGTGTGTGTGTGTGTGTGTGTGTGTGTGTGTGAGGGGGAGGTGGGGGTGCAGGGAGGAGGTGGGGTAGAGGATGAGGTATGTGAGTGTATGCATGCCTACACTGTGGGAGCAACAGGATATTGGAACGTATATATGTTATATATATATATATATATATATATATATATATATATATATATATATATATATATCTTTGTATATATGTGTGTGGGGTTGGAGGTGGGAGATATGGGCGTGTGTGTGTGTGCTTGTACAAGTAAGCGTTCATCTGTGTGTGTGTGTGTGTGTGTGTGTGTGTGTGTGTGTGTGTGGGTGTGTGTGTGTGTGCCGTGGAAGCTGCGATAAATAGACTAGAAATGAGTGTGTGGATGAGGGGGGTAGAGGAGGTGCAGGGTAATGTGTGTGTGAGTGTGTGTGTGTGTGTGTGTGTGTTGGAGCTCATGTACGTTTATATGTATTTGACTGTGCTTTCATATCTGTGAAACTGCGTGTTTGGTGCATATCTGTTATGCATGTGTGGGTGTATGTGTGAATGTATGTCTTCATGTTTTACATTTATTTCCTTATTTATTATCATCATTGTTGTCTTCTTCTTTTTTTTCATTACTACTACCTTTTTTTATATCATAATTATTTATTTATTTATTTATTTATTTATTTATGTAAGCTTATCTATATATTTTTTTTTTCTCAAGGCCTGACTAAGCGCGTTGAGTTACGCTGCTGGTCAGGCATCTGCTTGGCAGATGTGGTGTAGCGTATATGGATTTGTCCGAACGCAGTGACGCCTCCTTGAGCTACTGAAACTGAAACTGAACTCACCATCCAGACAACTCCGTTCTCCAAACGATATGCGCACACTGTGTATTCCAAAGATTCGCTCAAAAACTTTCGATGAACGTTCCTTTTCTTTTGTTGCACCCAAACAGTGGAATTCATTACCCTCACACTTACGCATTTTGTGTGTAATCTTCGTGATGCCTGGTGTATATTTTGACTATGATGAAAGTGATGTATTTCTTTTGGACCCCGGTAATGTGAAACTGATATCGCCCATGCTGATTTTTTTGTACATACGTTTGTGTGATTTCATTTAACTGTGTGTTTTTTGTTGTTTTTTGTTGTTGTTTGTTTTTTGTAAAGCACTGTGAGCCCCATCTCAGATGGGGGGTACTGTGGTAACTAAACCAGCATTTTATTATCACTATTACTATTATCAGTATTATCATCATTATTATCATTATAATTATTACCAATACTGTTGTTGTTATAGTTAACTCTTTTATGAAAACTAAGAATAGAAAAGGGCTACAGACAGCTCTTTGTTTAACGCTTTGTGTACAACTGATGTATCCACTGAAATTTGCACCACACTGTATCTTTGCTTTTACATCTTCATACACACTTTTTACGTACTGGTAAAGTATACCTTTTACCCAGTTTTTACAAGTACTGGCCATAGATTTTTTGAAAATCGAATCAGATGATTTATCGAAATCTAAAAAAGCAACATACAACTTACGATAATTTGGAATTTGTTTCTGAACAGCTGCCAATAAAGTATACAAGTGTAAAACTGGCTTGCTGTTCATATGCTATACTATTCAACTCAGTCCATTCTACCAGTCTCTTGTTCATTCTGGAGCAATAAAATTTACCTCATACGTTGGAAATTCCTTTATAATTGCTTGGATCATTTGTATCACTTTTATAAAAAAAAAAAAATATATATATAAAGCATATATATAAAGAGGAAGGATAAATGGCAGTCCAATTAGTGGGATAAATTCCCTTTTCAAATCAAAACATTGAAGAATTATACAAGAAAACCAACTGCTACCTTACCATTAAAAACATAATTGCAATCAATACTTCTTGGTTAGTTGTCAGGTGGTCTACATATTCTGAATCATCGTTTTCTATCAATATTTCATTCTCATTAGCATCGACGTCAGTGTAAAATGACACATTCCTGACATTACCAAATAACAGACACATGATCACAAATTAGGATGAAAACTATACACATTGTGTGAAAAATCAGTCCATCCGTCGTTCTTGCAACATGTGCATGTATACAAAATACGTGCCGCTTCTGTGTCAGAAATACAATCCATTAGGACAGAATACCACCTTACCTTTCCGACATCGACAACAGCTTCCTATCGTCAGTGTTTAGACTTCATCCAGTTGTTCATATCTCAGTGTCAACACGTTCTTGGCAAAGAGCCACAAACGCACGTACTCGAGAATAGTGTACCGACATAAGTTTGTTGTGCATGTGTCTAGGAATGCATTATCGTGTCTGTTCGTCATACTAAAAAATCGGGTCATCTCATGCGCTGGCATAAAATAAAGCCATCGGGATTTTTCTTGACAAGCACTGTGGTTTTTATGGGTATAAACGGAGAAAATATCACAATGCAAGCAACATGAATTCGAAGGGACAAGAAGGATGTATCAGTACTGTAAAGATAACATATCGCACGACAATTAAACGTAGTTCCTTTGTTTTTGAAGGCTTTCTTCGATTGGCTGCACCAGAAAAAGTTCGTCTGCTCATTCTTTTTAACGTATTATCGACGTTTGAAATAGTAAGGGTGCCTGAGGGTAAATGCGAACGGACAAGTCTAATTGCGAACGATGGCTTTGGGTACATGTAGACAATTACAACCGAAGCAGGTCTTTAACTCATTAGACACAACTTATTATTGGAACATCGCACAATACTGATGTATTGCTGGTTTTGATCTCACATGCATACAAACACACAAATAGACATTTAAACACACACACCCCAAACCGCACACAAACACACCCTTTTGAGAGAGGTCAGTAACTGTGCAGCATCGTTTGCAAATAGACTCACGTCAAAATATCCTATGGTCTAATTGCAAACGATACTATTTTGCAGATTCCTGTCAAAACTGACGTTCTGGTCTGTCATTAATATCCTTTCTTGAATTCTCCCAGCTCTGCTTTCCTCGATGGACCCGTCACTGGTGTACCAAGGGACGGGTGGTCTAGAGAGACACACGGTCGGACCCTGACCAGCAGCAGTCCCCAGCACCTTGCAGCTGAACACAGGATAGACACCTGTGGCCTGGTGTTGTTGAACGTGAAGGCACAGGTATGAAGTTTGTCAGAATACAGACGAAACGCAGCCCCAGTCCTGCCCAAATGGTGTTCTTTTTACGAACTGGGGGGTGCTTATAAGAGATGTCGAAATGTAGAGAGAATACTAATATATGTCGTTCACAGAGTCTCGAGGATAAATAGCCTGCAGCCGCAACAAACGCTGTTTTCAACCCCGCCCTTCTCCAGTAACTCACTCCCCTCGAGCGAAAGGGAAACAGAGCGAAAATGATACGAATGAAGTACTAGAACTCCGCTCTCTGAATGATTCTATTCAGGTGCATCAGACGGCTAAGAAAAAGACGATAGACGTTACAAGAGCAAGATCTCTCTTCACGGCTCACACGAGGAACATAATGAAAAGAAAACAGCTTTTCAGAGCGGCGATGGAAGTCAACGTGAAAATGTACAGAAGAAACTGACAAAAGAAATAAACGAATCAAAGAAACTATATAAAGAAAAAGTTGAACGTTGTTTCCAAAACGGTAATATGGCAGATGCATGGAAAGGGTTGAAACTGCTTTCTGGACAACACACAATACCAGTCTCTACAACATGTATGTCAGTATAGCAACAGAAAGATTTTTTTCAAAACCTGAATGACCCACCGTCGCTTTGAAAGAAGCGATATTAACAATGAACTTGAAAAAAAACTGCCCCGATTAAAGAAAATGTTTTAAATGATGGAAGTGTTAAATCTGCTTTTCGCAAGTCGCCTGTCAAAAAAAGCAGTAGGCCCTGATGGGATCAGTGGACTGCTCCTGAAAACATGCGCATCAGTTGTGTGGTGTGTTCAGTAGCCTGTTCACGTGATCTCTGAAGGATTGTCGTGTACCTGCTGTGTGGAAGCATTCAGTGATCAGTCCAGTGCCAAAGAACAAAACCCCTGTTTCTTTAAATGACTACCTCCCCATAGCCCTGACCCCAGTTGTCATGAAATGTTTAGAACGAATCATCCCGAAACGCATTCTAGCACACACAATACCCTACCATGATCAGTACGAGTTTGCATACAGATCCAACCGGAGTACAGCTGATGCCACACTTACACTCTTACATCATGCATACACTCACCTGGAAAAACCAAATTTATTTGTTCGTATTTTATTTATTGACTTTTCACCGGCATTTAACACCATTCAGCCACATCTCATGGTAGGTAAGTTTCTCTCATTTAACAACAGTGCAAACCTCATCTTATGGATAAATAGTTTTCTCGTTCAGAGAACTCAGTCGGTCCGTTTTGGACAAGCTGTTTACTGTGAAAACAACTTCGACTGGTGCCCCTCGAGGTACAGTCTTGTCACCTGTTCTTTTCACACTCTATACCAATTACTGCATAGCTCAGACATAACTCCTATAATTAAGTATTTTGATGACTCAGCCGTAGAAGATCTGTCAAATTCTGATGCTGTTTATTCTGAGCAAGTTAAAAAAAACTTTCCTCCTGGTGCAAAGAAAACTTCGTAGATCCAGAAAACAAAAGAAGTGATAATTGATTTCAGAAAAAAGGCCTCCCAAATCCCTGATCTGTTTATCAATGATATAAAGGTTGAAAGGGTGCATGAATACAAATACCTTGAAACTATTCTTGGTCATAAGCTGAAATTTACTTCCAATACAGATTTTATCAACAAAAAGTGCCAGTCTCGCATTCATTGTTTACAGAAACTCAGAAACATCAGAGTTAATTCAAAAGTACTTGAAGGATTTTATAGATGCTTTATCGAATCTGTTTTAACATTTTTCCCTTATATGTTGGTATGGAGCTCTCGTTGTGAAGAATAAGAATATGCTAAACAAGATTGTGAATGTGTGCAGTAAGGTTGTGGGTGTGAGACAGGGCAGTTTGTGTGATTTGTACAATGTCAGGGTTCCACAGAAAGCCACAAGCATTTTAAGTGACAACGGCCATATGCAGACAAATAATTATCAACTCCTACCTTCATGTCAGAAAACTCCAAACTCATGTATAATGTTAAAATGTTGACTAAAATTGTCAATGAAAACCGATTATTCAGACAAAGAACTTAATATATTTGGAAGAATACTACTTTGAATACATTTAGAGACAACGTGTTAATCGAAAACTGACATGTTATATATATATATATATATATATATATATATATATATATATATATATATATATAAACAACAACAAAAAAACAAAAACAAAAACGAAAAACTTTTTTTTTTCTTTTGCCAATGAAGAAGGCGTGTGAAAGCATAAAAAAGAAATAAATAAAAAATAAAGTAAAATAAAATAAAAAGGAAAAAAAGACCAACACATTCTGGTGCTCCATGACCTGCATGCAACTGAGGCCACAAAAAAAGAAAAAAAAACCCAAAAAAACTCCTACATTCAGGCAAACGTTTCTGTGTTCCAAAATTTAAAACAAACAAAACCAAATGCAGCTTTATTCCAATGTCAATCCAGCTATTAAATAACAGTAATTGATAATCAGATGTATGACTGAAAATGAATGCCAGAGTGTATGTGCGTGGGATATGACATCTTAACTCAAAGTACTATGAATTGCACACTGCTATTATATGTCTGCGTCGACTTTTAGTATTCTATTATGTCTATCCTTTAACTGTGATTTTTCTGCATGTGTGTATGGCTGTGATAGTGTATGTATTATTTACTCTAAATTACTTTTTAGGGGTTTCTGTTGTTGTTGTCTTCTATGATTATTGATTGTAATGATGGTTTGCTTAGGCTGACATCTTAATATGGTTTATCTATATCCAATGTTGCATGACTGTGATTTTCTTGTGTTGTTTTTCTGCTTTACACCACTGTCACCCTGCTAGTCTAGCTCGGATTATCTAGGGTTTACTAGCAGGGGCAACACTACTTCAATTGAGTTTGCTTGCTTCAAACTGGCAGTTGTTCTAATAACCAATTTCCACATCAACCAAAAATACACCCATCACCCAACTTTTAGTACCAAAGAAAAAAAAACCAAAAAACATGCAGTACAAAATAGACCAGCCCAATTAACAGTTCCACAATATTTTTATTACTCTGACCTTTCTTCCAAACTTTTCTCTTATAGTAATAGACCAACCCAATGTCCTTTATAAAGTCCACAATTCCCGAGTCTAGAGCCAATATTTCATGACTCACACATCATGGCCACTGAAATTAGCTAGGGAGGGGAAAACTTCCAACAGTTCTACTCATCTGTAGACGCAATTGCCTCTTCGGAGCTGCCCCAGGCCGGCCTCTCCAACACGTTTGCCGACGATGACCCCACACCCGATGTCTCCACACCCGGTTGGTCGCCAGCCAATGTTGAGCCTCGTGCTGCTGCTTCCAGTCGAACACGTGGCCCCTCCTTCAAAACTCGCCGAGTCGGTCTCTCCCCGAGATTCGCTGGATCGGCCTCCCCAGGACCCGATAGATCTGGACAAGAGTATCCTGGTTTCACCCCTCTTGTCACAGAATTCCCCCTCCATGTCTGAGCCTCCATTCAGCGGCTCAGACAAAACTAAATTTAAGGGAACATTCTGTTCCAACCAAACAAAAATTATTAACATCCCTGAATTAATTTCAAGATTATTACTATAATCTTTTTTTTTTTCTCAACAATACAGTTGTTAAAAGTTCACAACACCACAACAGAAAAAAAAATATATATATATATTATTTTTAACTCAACCCACACTTCCTCACACTAGCAACAACAGAAAAATATTTTTCCCTTACCAGTCTCTCCAGTGAAACACACCTCCACAGAAGTGTTCACACTTAGCCTGAGAATCAAAGCACTGATTCCCCACTAAGCCCAAATCCCATCAAACATGGACCAACATCCACTTGAATGTTCTATCAGCTCTTCCAGCTCAAGAATGCCTCACTTCCCCCTCTTCCTAATACAAAAAGGGATATTTTCCAAAGGGCCCTACCATCTCACAACCGGAAAGGGAAGACAACCTCTCTTATAAAACCAAATCCTTTCTTCCACCCACAAATCACCTCAATAATACATATCCTGTCTCCCCCTTACGTAAATTCTAATAATAGGAGATGCTAACTAACATTTTACAGTTTCTACCCCACACTCACCTAACACCCCTATGCAAATTCCAATAATGAGAGTGGCCAAATAACAATTCTCACAACACAAAATTAGCTTCACTGCAAAAGAGGAAATCGGTCATTCCACTCAAGGGAGACAATCCCCGTAACAAAATTGGAAAACTGGGAATGAGTTGTTTCCCTTAGACCGTTCACCCCGTGACAACCACATATGAATGTCTCTTGTTGAGATAATAAAGTATTCTGTATTCTGTATGCACGATTAAAAGCTCAAAGCACAAGAAACTGGAAAACACCCGCCTCCAACGCCCAGCGATCATCCTGTCTGTGCATGTTCCACTCCGACCAAGCAAAAACCAAATCTCCGTAACCATCAAACAATGACAATATACTTCATACAAAGGGTACAGACATTCCGAGTGGTGCATAAAATACTCATCTGTTCTGAAAACAGTGGTTTGGATTCATTAGAAGGTCATCATTTAAGAAACAAAAAATACCAAAGGAATAAACAGAATGTAATCTTATCAAATGATATCATTCCTTGATTAAAAAGGACACAAAAAAACACATAAAATATCACACACACACACACACACACACACTAACGCACGCGCTCGCTCGCTCGCTAAATAGCTAAATAAATGAATGGAGAAATAAATAAATACATTAACATATACATGAATATATACATAAATACATGACTCAATGAATAAATACCTAAATACGTACATAAAATATATGCATCAATAAAATTAATCATTTACTTACTTACTTACTTACTGACTTGAATAGTCCATGAATGTGTAAATAAATCCATCATTCCATCAAATCAAAGGAGAAACCAAGCCAGCAGGCAGTACATTACATTCATACAGTCATACATGACTAACTAACTAACTAACAACAAAGGAACTTCATGAACAAACAAAAGTGAGTGTGTAAATCCACCACGCCACGCCATCAAGAAACAAACCAAACCAGCAGGCAGGACCTTCATCGTCGGTACCGGAGAAAGACGACCAGCAGCAAAATGGTGGAGCAAACGTTGACAACTCCGTACACAAGGGAGATTATGCTGTAGGATTGTAATCTGTCTACCAGCACTCCTGTTGAAAAGAATGAAACAGTTCAGCCACCCCGTGACCTACAGAGAGGCCAGGACCATCATCCACAACCGATACCAGAACCAGTGGAAGAGAAGGCTGGGTGCAAACAGTGGTGTCGATCCAATCCACCAGCTCCAAAGACACCAGCAGACAGTCCTCTTCAGACTGAGAACTGGCCACTGCCGACTACTGAGTCACCTTCACTGTATAAAGATCGCCCACACTGATGAGTGTCCGTGTGGCACTGGACCCCAGACCCCTGAACACATCCTCCAACACTGCCCAACCCATGAAGCTCTACGGCGTCAAACCTGGCCAGGGGGCACAGAGCTACAGGCGCAGCTTTGGGGAGACCGCCACGACCTGGAGAAGACCGTGGGTTACGTCGTGGCGACAGGGGTGACCGTCTGACGCAGCCAAAACATCGAACGCGGAAGAAGAAGAAGAAGAAGAAGAATGAAACTGAATTTAATGAAGTAGAAAGTAAGAAAGAAAGAAGGAAAGAATCATTAAAATGTGCACAAGATATGTTCAATATATCACAATATTCATTCAACAACCTAGCATGATAAAAAAAAAGATACAAGAACACATAAACAACAACAACAACAACAAACCAAAAACCACAAAACAACAACAACAACAAAAAAACAATAAAATAAAATATATCTTTCCCTACTCCCAGCTTCTCCCCCCCCCCCTCTCTCTCTCTCTCTCCCTCATCCTACTGTCACACATTCTCTTTCAGTATCCCCCCATTCACTGGAGAGGTTTACCTTGTTTTTTTTCTTAAGGGAAATAACAGCTTAAACATTCATACAGCACTTCAGTTTTAATAGCCTCCCCTTAAGACTCATACGAGAACGGGATATGTCACTCACAACCATTGATACACAAGCGCATTAACACACACACACACACACACACACACACACACACACACACACACACACACACACACACACACACACACACACACACACACACACACACACACACACACACACACACACACATGTGCTTGAACTGTTTTTCTCTGGCTATGTTGAATCTCTTAAGAAAGGATACGTTGTCAACAGCCAGGAGGCCCCATGTCAGGAGGCCCCATGCATAGGCGATGACGAAGCAATAGGTAGACAGATAAATGGATAGATAGATAGATGGATATACAGATACATAGATACATATATAACTAATATATATATATATATATATATATATATATATATATATATATATATACTTGCTTAACTGACACATAGTAGGATCAACCCACACACCCACACCTACCCACACACCTACCCACACCTACCCACACACCCACACCCACCAACACCCATACACACCCACACACACACACACACACACACACACACACACACACACACATATATATATATATATATATATATATAGCTTAGATTGAGCTCGACTGCTTACCTGTGAGGATGCTCACGACCGCGCGCGTAATCCCCTCCACAGTCAACGCCAACCCGATACCTATGGAAAAGACCTTGGATCCAATGGTGTCTAGCACAGCTGCAGGATACATCCCCCCAGTCACACCGTAGCTCACCCCCATGCAAGCGTAAAACACAGCAGCCAGGGTGAATCTGTTCACCTACCCAACAAGACAAATCATTGATATAAAGGGATACCTCAGATTTGGAGGGTATATACCTTGGATATGACGGGGTGATTATCATAGATAGATATGAAAGGATGGGTATCTATGATTTGGAGGCTGGATAGCACAGATATGAATGGGTGGATACTTTGGATATGAAAGGGTGGATATCTTACATCTGGATGGTCGATTCGAGGGATATGAAGGGGTGGATACCAGAGGAGTCTTATATCTGCTAAAACTGGATATGAAAAGGCCGAATGCAGTTAATCTTCTTCTGGATATCTAGAACACATGAAATATCTTTCTGCATGAATGTTTCCTGTCTTTGACGATGTATAACAAACCAGACACAAAAAATGTAAATCATGTTCGTGCTGAACTAATTCATCTATTCATATTCATAGATAGTTAAAATGCCACTTCCACTTGATAATTCGTTTTTGGACATCCCAATAGACTAGACTAGAATAGAATAGAATATGTTTTTATTACCAAGAGTACCGGGGTCAAGTCAAAAGGAATATGGGGCGAGGGGGGGCGGGGGGGATGGGGTGGTTATACGAACATAAATCGAAAATCGTACACAAACAGAGATACAGTAGAAATCAGGATACATCCAAGTGCATATCAATATAAAAACTTGTGCATACTCACACATGTACGCACTGCACACACACACACACACACACACACACACACACACACACACACACACACACACACACACACACACACACGTTTGAACAGAAGCTGCATATTACATGTGGATGGGGCTTATGACTAGATCTCCAGGTAGATGGTTGTTGATATTACAAATACTCAATATAAAAAGCATGATATTGCATAGGTAAATTTCAAAATATGTATTAACAAAGCATAACCACATGCATTGGTATCATCTAAAACAAAGAAAGAGAAAGACATAAACAGAGAGAGAATAACAATGTGTCATTCTACAAGATGACTGACAGCCATCATCATTCATTTTTAGTTTGCTTTATTTCATCCACTTTTCTACATTTTCTAAACCAGCTTTGAATTTAAAAGCCAAACATGGAATTTCAGAGGGAATAGTAGAATCATGCAGTTGACAATCGTCAGCACAGATAATAGTGAGACACAGACTGTTGGATGATCAAACTTAGACGTTGTGTGTAGATTGTAAAGAGTACGGGTCCCAGGACAGAACCTTGTGGTACCCCATATCTGAGCACAGATGGAACAGACTGGTTTCCATTTACAAGGACAGAGTGTGTGCGACCTGATAGGTAGGAATGAAACCATTTCAGAACAGTACCATTGAGTCCGAAAACAGCACACAACCTTCTGACCATAATGTCATGGTCTATCGTGTCAAATGCTGCAGAAAGGTTCAGCAGTGACAGAATGGATACCTTGCCTGCATCAGATGCTAACAACAGGTCACTGACCACACGTAATAAGGACATTTCCGTGCTGTATCCCTTTCTGTACGCTGACTGAAATGGCTCCAGGAGACTGTGGATCTCAAGCTGGCCAAGCACAATGCGTTCTAGAACTTTAGGCAGAAATGAGGTTAGCACACTCAGTGACTGCTTTGTAGAAATCAACCATGATTTCTTTTCTTTTCTTTTCTAATTCCGAACTTTTTGAGGCGCCGAAGAAAGTACAGGTGCTGTTGTGCTTTCTTGACAATTTTTCCCGTATTTTTCTCCCATTTCAAATCGTTGGAAATGATCAGTCCGATAAATTTAAATTCACTGATGATCTCTACTTACTTGTCTTTAAATGAGTTTAACAGTGGGCATGTAAAGCCATTGTCACACAGATGATTGTTAAACACAATTTTGTCTCAGAAACTAACCAAACTGACACAGACACACAGACAGACCGGAAGACAAACGAATGTAAAGAACGAGTGTATTCAAATGAAACAGGTTAAGAGTTGCAGACAAAGCAGAGGACACGAACCCAGCTCTCTTCGGGAAATGACGAAGTGCGCTAGATAAGGACAGGTGTATTATACAGCATCCGCTTCTTGCACACACACACACACACACACACACACACACACACACACACACACACACACACACACACACACACACACACACACACACACACACACACAGAGAGGGAGAGAGACTTAAGTACAAATGTGAATAAATGCATGAGACCAAGCGTGCAGCCACACAGAGACATGCCGTATCAAATTTGGTTATCTATGCACGTGCTTTAGTATTTCCCAACTGCTCAGTGCATAATTATAAACGGACACACACACACACACACACACACACACACACACACACACACACACACACACACACACACACACACACACACACACGTGTGCACGCACAGGGAATGCAGATAAACTGCAGCACATGTATAAATGAATGCATGTGATCATGCATGCAGTCACAGAGAGATTTTCCATATCATAATTTGTTGATTTTTGCATGCATGTGTTTTGGTCTTTCTCAACAGTATATCATTTACTTATCGCAACATGTCTTTTATCATATTGTTGTTACTCTTTCTGTTGTTATTGTTGATGATGGTTGTAGTTGTGGTGGTGGTGTATTATTTGTTTCATCTTTGGAGAGTAACGATCGATTCTATACATGTAGTGCTCTGTATGATAATCCCCAAGTACACTTACTTCTGTAGTTATGATAATAGAATAGAAGAATAGAATAGAATATGTCTTTATTAGCAAGTGTACCGGGGTCACAAGGAATATTAGGGTGGGGGTTTGGGGGGTAGTATATAAGAAGATACGAACATAAATCGAAAATCATACACAAACACAGATACAGTAGAAATTAGGATACATACAAGTGTATATCAATACAAAAACTTGCACACACACACACACACACACACACACACACACACACGTTTGAACAGAAGCCGCACACTACATGTGGATGGGGCTGATGACTATATCTTCAGGTAGATGGTTGTAGATTGTGCAATTCTATTTATCACGCTGGATTTGTTCGAGAGACATGGCATTGTGAAGGTCTTACTCTGCATTCACTCATGTGGTTCAAGTGGTCTTTTTCGGAAAATACGAGAGTGTGTACTATTTAATGATAATTCAGAAGCAAGCACGTATGATTGTTCGCAGTAACACATTATTGGAAGAGTTCCTTTTCCGGTGTCAATTTCCGGCCGATGCAAACCTCCCGCAGTTACTCTGGGAGATAATTTGCATACGTTTTCACGTAATCCGACGATCAGTTTCTATTTTTGGCATCTTGCCGAGGATAAAGAGCTAAGAGAGATTCGAACTGGCTTCGATATGACAGTCAGTGACTTCGGTAGTGTACATAACTCAGGTTACTCTGATTACAGTCACAGAGAAGAAGACACGATCTGAATTCATGTCAGATCCTTCGAAGAAAAAAAAAAAAGTCTAAAAATATGGATATGATAGAATGATTATTGTGTATATTACGCCCGAAGTTCTGTTTGGATAATGTTCTTTTACGACATATCGAAGTAAGAAAGTCGTGATGTATACAGGGATTTTTTTTCCAACTTTTGACAAATCTACATTACGATTGTAAAATACTGAATGTCTGGCGATGCCGGCTGCTTAATTAACATAAAATTGTTCTTTTCTCAGCACGGAGCAAAGTTTGGTTCTGCAAACATTCGTTAATGCTGTTGAGCTCTGGTGTTTTCCGTTTTGTTGTTGTTAACTCACTCAGTACGGCCAGTCCTCTCTTCTCCTCTACACAGACCGCTCGGATGTCCAGTGGGTGTCTGAATGACCCAACCTTTAGCTTCCGTCGTCAGAATTGTGGTATTCTTTGTCAACATTCACCTCTTCAGTATAAGAGCCTTCCGCTTGCAATATTTTGATGATGGTAATTGGGGTGAAACGCTGTTAACGTCGTCTCTTTCGCCGTTCGTATGGAGAGGGTTAAGCAGAAATCACACTGACGTGAGCCGTGAATACTTTACCTTTTGTTTGTGATTCTGTTCTCCATTACTGTTGAGTTGTTGACTGTGTCTGATGTAGATTTGAAACCACAACTTTGTGCACAATTATTAATTTATTTATACTTCATTTATTTATTTATCATCATTGTTGTCCTTTTTATTTATTTATTTATTTATTATTATCATTACTACTTCTTTTTTCTCTTTATTATTAAAAAAAAAACCCATTATGTACGCTTATAGTTGACTTCATCAAGTTTTTGCGCCTTATACATATTATTAGTAGTAGCAGTAGTTCTTTTTTATGTATTTATCTATTATTTATTCACCGCCCCCTTTTTTTCCCTCTCAAGGCCTGACTAAGCGCGTTGGGTTACGCTGCTGGTCAGGCATCTGCTTGGCAGATGTGGTGTAGCGTATATGGATTTGTCCGAACGCAGTGACGCCTCCTTGAGCTACTGAAACTGAAACTTATACTTCATTAAATTCCATTTTTTCCTGTCCGACAGGAGTGCTGGTGGACTTGTTACAGTCCTACAGATTGATCTCCCTTGTGTACGGAGTTCTCAGCCTTGCTTCCACCATTTTGCTGGTGGTCGTTTTCTTCTGGTGCCGACGATGAATGTCCTGCATGCTGGCTTTGTTCCTTGATGGTTTGGTGATGCATTTATCTCTCTCTCTCTCTCTCTCTCTCTCTCTCTCTCTCTATATATATATATATATATATATATATATATATATATATGTGTGTGTGTGTGTGTGTGTGTGTGTGTGTGTGTGTGCTTCACCGATCATGGCTCAACGAATCACCATCCTCACTTCAGAAGACAACCATCATCATCATGATGGTGATGGTGATATGTGTGTGTGTGTGTGTGTGTGTGTGTGTGTGTGTGTGTGTGTGTGTGTGTGTGTGTGCTTCACCGATCATGGCTCAACGAATCACCATCCTCACTTCAGAAGACAACCATCATCATCATGATGGTGATGGTGATATGTGTGTGTGTGTGTGTGTGTGTGTGTGTGTATGGTATCTTTTTTGTGTGATATTTAATGCATTTAGCACACATACCTTTTCAATGAATAGATGTAATTTCTGCCTTTTATTTGTGTGACCTTTATTAAAATGGTCTTCAACATGTGTAAACCACTGCATACAGAATAAATGTATTTCATGTACTGCTCAGATGTCTGTGCCATTTGTATCAAGCGTGTTGTTGTTGCGTCAAGTTAAAACAACCGAAATATTGTTGTTACATTTCGTGCCATAGCGCGTGCAATCTCTGTATTTGTTTTACCTGTTGTTTTCGTGACTTGTAAATCACACATTGCTAAAGGGACTTTTTCTTCTTCTTTTTTTCTTTTTTTTTAATGATAAGTGTAAATGAGTGTATTAAACTCAACTGCTGTGTTTTATGTGCTACTCAGATGATTCTTTCATTTGTATAAGTATGTTGTTACTATTTTTCGATGAAATTAAACAGTCTGAAACAAGCAATGTAGTATTTTCAAAATTAAATGCATGCTTTATTGGTATTGTCAACACACATGTGAGTTTCCATAAAGAAAGAATAGTGCTCTCTTGTTGTGTATTGTGTCTGGCTATATTGTACAAGAAGAAGAGAAAAAAAAAGAAAAAAAGAGGGAAAAAGGAAGAAAGCAATGTTGTATTAGACTGCATTGTATTTTATCACTGCAGTGTAGTGCTGTGTCTTCATGTTTTACATTTATTTGCTTATTTATCATCATTGTTGTCTTATTTATTTACTTATTTATTTATTATTATGATTATTATTACCATTTTTCATGTTATAATTATTATTTATTTATTTATCTATTTATGTATTTATTTACTTATTTATGTACGCTTATCTATTATTTATCAACCTTTTTTTCTTTTCTTCTTTTTTCTCAAGGCCTGACTAAGCGCGTTGGGCTATGCCGCTGGTCAGGCATCTGCTTGGCAGGTGTGGTGTAGCGTATATGGATTTGTCCGAACGCAGTGACACCTCCTTGAGCTACTGAAACTGAAACTGTGCATAGTATTGTATTCTATTGTGTTGTGTTGTTGTGTTGTGTTGTATTGTGCTGTAGTGTATTGCAGTAAATTGCATTGCATTTGATTGCATTTTGTTTTCTTCTTGTTCTTCAGATTGTTGCATAGCATTGCATTGCATTGCATAATATTGTATTGTATTGTATTGTTTTTTTGTGTTTTTTTTGTTTTTTGTTGTTTTTACGCTAAGTAGTAGTAGTTCATTTTTTATGTATTTATCCATTATTTATTTACTTTTTTTTCTCAAGGCCTGACTAAGCGCGTTGGGTTACGCTGCTGGTCAGGCATCTGCTTGGCAGATGTGGTGTAGCGTATATGGATTTGTCCAAACGCAGTGACGCCTCCTTGAGCTACTGAAACTGAAACTGAAACTGACAGTAGATTTATCTGTGTGAAGTTTCGGCTCCTCTCCTCCAGAACACCACACACACACACACACACACACACACACACACACACACACACACTCCTCCAGAACAGCGTATTGCCACTGGGCAGCACCACACTTTTTCTTCTGTCTGCTAGTGTACTTGTTTTAGTATGAATGAATATCGATGGGTCTATCAACGGGATATTACGAGTGACAACGTTTTTGTTGTTGTGGGTTCTTTTACGTGGGCTAGAAGCATGTATTCGCTCACGCATGCGAACACCACACACACACACACACACACACACACACACACACACACACACACACACACACACGTTATGCATTTGTTGTCACCCCCTTGTCAAAATGCATTTGTTGTCACCCCCTTGTCAAAATACATTTACTTGCAATAGCAACGAACACTCCAGAGTCTCTCTCTCTCTCTCTCTCTCTCTCTCTCTCTCTCTCTCTATCTATCTATCTATCTATCTCTGCTTAGTCTCTCTCTGTCATTCTATCTCCACCACCACCACCACCCCTCCCCACACACACACACACACACAGGCATTGCGATATTATGACAACATATATCTTAAATATGGTTTAATGATAACTCGTTACCTTCGATCTGCTTCTGATATCAGGCTATTAAAAATCCATGTTGTAAAGAAGAAGCAACAGAGTCAGAGATCTTTGTCCATTCAGGCCCTCTCATTGTGGAAGAAACTGCCATGCTATTTCACTAAATTCCTTTAACTCACTCAGTACGGCCAGTCCTCTCTTCTCCTCTACACAGACCCCTCGGATGTCCAGTGGGTGTCTGAATGACCCAACCTTTAGCTTCCGTCGTCAGAATTGTGGTATTCTTTGTCAACATTCACCTCTTCAGTATAAGAGCGTTCCGCTTGCAATATTTTGATGATGGTAATTGGGATGAAACGCTGTTAACGTCGTCTCTTTCGCCGTTCGTATGGAGAGAGTTAAACCTGTTTTGAAAACACATCTTTTCCAACAACAGTAATTTTCCAGCGCTAGCCAAGATCTGGTTCTAGTTGTATTGTGTTGTATTGTATTGCTCGTTAGCCTTGTTGGCCTTGATCGTTTTTAAGATAAAAGTAAATGACTGTATCCAGTACGGGTGTAGTTTATATTCTACTGAGACAAAAGACAACCTAGAAGGCAGTCTGCGGTGGTGTGACATCTGTCAACACAGCGTACATTGAGGAGCAGACGCCTGATCTTTGTATAAATCCAATGTGCTGATCAGGCAATACAATACAATACAATACAATAATCTGAGAAACGATAAGACGACAATACAATACAATACGAATACAATACAATTCAATACAATGCAATGCAATGCAATACAATACAATGCAATACAATACAATAATCTGACGAACGATAAGACGACAAGACAAGACAAGACAATACAATAATCTGACGAACGAGAAGACGACAAGACAAGGCAAGACAATACAATACAATAATCTGACGAACGAGAAGACAACACAACACAACACAACAGAATTACTGCCTTATTATACATTACAATACAATACAATAACATGACGAACGAGAAGACGAACAACTCAATGCAACACCAAACAACACACACAATACAATACAGTTCAATACAATACAATCCAACACAAAGCGCTACAGTGCAGTCGTAATATACAAAACAATGCAATGCAAAATAACATTTTTTTCACTTTCTCTCGTTCATTTACTTTCCAATTAACATTTCAAATTACACCTTGAAACAATACAAAAAGGACACTTCATTAACAATTATTCCAGGAAATTCAGATGCGTGCTGACAAGGCTTGTAAACACTCCGTTTACTTTCTCTCCACCATAGCAAAGGGCATTGCGGAATGAACGACACGTTAGTTCACATTGGCGCTTATTTCTGCTGTTTGATTTCTTGACAATAGTTACAACAACACACTTAATGCGTATGGTATAGACAGCTGAATGTGCAAAATATATCTGCTCTGGATACAGTGGTTTACAAATTTACATATTGTCATTAAAAAAAAAATCAATTATGGAACGTCACAAACGTAAAGCGCAAAGGAATAAGTTTCAGTTTCAGTTTCACTTTCTCAAGGAGGCGTCACTGCGTTCGGACAAATCCATACACGCTACACCACATCTGTTGAGCAGATGCCTGACCAGCAGCATAACCCAACGCGCTTAGTCAGGCCTTGAGTGCATGCTTACATATTTGTGTACCTATGAAAGTGGATTTCATTTTACGTAATTTCGCCAGAGGACAACACTCTCGTTGCCATGGGTTCTTTTTCAGTGCGCCAAGTGCGTGCTGCACACGGGACCTCGGTTTATCGTCTCATCCGAAAGACTAGACGCTCAGTTTGATTTTCCAGTCAAACTTAGGAGAAAGGGCGAGAGCGGGATTCGAACCCACACCCTCACGGACTCTCTGTATTGGCAGCTGAGCGTCTTAACCATTCTGCCACCTTCCTCCAAAGGAATAAACAGGATGTTTTGTAATCGGCTGGTATTATCCATTGATTAAAAGAAAAATGTTAGGAAATAAGCATAATGATATCAGACACATGCAGAGACACACACACGCGCGCACTTACACACACACACACACACACACACACACACACACACACACACACACACACACACAATGTACTCACACGCACACGCATGTACTACACACACACACACACACACACACACACACACACACACACACACACACACACGCACTCACACACACACACACGTGTACTTATGTACGTACGTACAGACAGACAGACAGATTATTAATTTCAGTTCCAATCAGGCGTCAGAGACTGGGAAAGATTCATGATAGTACACAACTCCACATCTGCTGAAAAAAAAATGCGGAGCATATACCTGATCTTCACATAATGCAATGTGCTGAACACACCTTGACACACAAATGGAAAGAAATAAAGAAATGCAGGTCTAAAATAAATAAATAAATAAATAAGTAAACCATTGAAATAACTAAACAACTAAATGAATAAATAACAAATAAACCAATGAAATGAATAAACAAATAAATAAATAAATAATAAACCAATGAAATGAATAATAAATAAATAAATTGATTGATTGATGTGGATACTTATATAGCGCCTATCCTCGGTCAGAGACCAAGCTCTAAGCGCTTTACATACACGGGGACATTTGCACCACAGGCTGCATACCTGGGTAGAGCCGACTGACGGCTGCCACTGGGCGCTCATCATTCGTTTCCTGTGTCATTCAATCAGATTTCAGACGCACACGCATACACACTCAGACAGACATGTAACATTTTACGTGTATGACCGTTTTTATTTACCCCGCCATGTAGGCAGCCATACTCCGTTTTCGGGGGTGTGCATGCTGGGTATATTCTTGTTTCCATATCCCACCGAACGCTGACATGGATTACAGGATCTTTAACGTGCGTATTTGATCTTCTGTGTGCGCATACACACGAAGGGGGTTCAGGCACTAGCAGGTCTGCACGTATGTTGACCTGGGAGATCGGAAAAATCTCCACCTTTTACCCACCAGGTACAGCGAGATTCGAACCCGGGACCCTCAGATTGAAAGTCCAGCGCTTTAACCACTCGGCTATTGCACCCGTCATAAATAAATAAATAAATGAATAAATAATAAACAAATGAAATGAATGAATGAATAAATAAATAAATAAATAATAAACCAAATAAATAAATACAAAATGAGTCAGCAAGCAAATCAACCAGTCCACGAAGGGACAGAACCAGGAGACAGGACAGTCATCGTCGGCACCGAATGAAGACGACCAGCAGCAAAATTGCGCAGGCAAGGTTGATAACTCCGTAGACAAGGGAGAGCAGGCTGTAGGACTGTAACCAGTCTGACAGCACCCCTGTTGAACAGGAAGAGACAACGAAATAAATTTCTGGAAATGTGCATAGAGTAGTGGTTATCAATCTGCCTCAAGTTACAGTCAACAACCGGCGGAATGCAGAATAGACAATATAAAAAGAAAAAAAGAAAAAAAAGAAACAAAGCAATAAAATCTCTCTCTGTCTCTCTGTGTGTGTGTGTGTGTGTGTGTGTGTGTGTGTGTGTGTGTGTGTGTGTGTGAAAAACAAATGATGTATTCTCAATCAATATCCTTGTCTATGTGCCGATCTCCTTTCCTCCCTTTCTCCCCCCCCCGCCCCCCCCCCCAGCGTCCCCCCTCCCTCTCAACCTCTCCCCCTCCCCCTCTCTCTGTCTCTGTCTGTCTGTCTGTCTGTCTGTCTGTCTCTATCTATCTATCTCTCATGCGTATGAGTGCGTATGCGCGCGCGCGCGCGCGTGTGTGTGTGTGTGTGTTTGTGTGACTGAGCTTTCTTCCATGTTATTTTTTTATGTTTTGTGTTTTCTTTGTTGTTGTTGTTGTTGTTGTTGTTGTCTACAGTGTCCGTGCCGATTTTTCTTCTTTTTCTTCTTTTGGGCGTGTGTGTGTGTGTGTGTGTGTGTGTGTGTGTGTGTGTGTGTGTGTGTGTGTGTGTGTGTGTGTGTGTGTGTGTGTGTGTGTGTGTGTGTGTGTGTGTGTGTGTGTGTGTGTGTGTGTGTGTTTGTGTGTGAATGAGGGCATGGTGTAAAGAAGCTTTCAGCTTATGCAGTTTACCCTCAATAAAACATTTGTTCATTGTTCATTGTCCTCTCTCTCAACATTTTTTTTCTCTCTCTCCTTCTTCCTATCGCCTCCTTCCTTAACCTCCTCCTTCCCTCTCTCCTTCACGTACATGCATAATATGTTGTTTTGTGGAGAACTGTGTATTTTCAATGCCATTTATTTGTTCTTGTTGTTGTTGCCATTCGATGTGTATGCCCCCCCCCCACCCCCCACCCCCACCCCACACACACACCCTCACTTTTTGTGGGGGTTTTTGGTTGTTGTTGTTGGGGGGGGGGGGGGGGGTTGTTATTTTTTGTATTTCCTTGATTAGTTTATACGTTTTCTTTACGAGAGTAGGATGAAAACAGGCCGATAAGTGCGTAATCCTGTTCCCTCAATAAAAAAAAAAGTTTCGATTTCAATCTCTCTCTCTCTCTCTCTCTCTCTCTCTCTCTCTCTCTCTCTCTCTCTATATATATATATATATATATATATATATATGTGTGTGTGTGTGTGTGTGTGTGTGTGTGTGTGTGTGTGTGCCATCCTCTGTCTCTTAGTGTCCCTCATTCAGTACAAGTGTGTTCTGCTTTTTAAGGTGAAAGAACTATTTTAGCCAGTCATGTGGCGCGACAAAGTCTTAGTCTTAGTCTCCTGTTAAGTCACTTGCGGAAATGGGATATGTCACTCAAAACATTTGTTTAATGCTCGATCAGTCTCTCTGTCAGTTTCATTTACATGTTCAGAGCTTTTCCCAGAATTAAACACTGGTTATTTTTATGGTGCTAATCGAGGAGTATTGACTTGAAACCTTTGATGCATACGCGTGAACACACACACAGATATATAATAAAAACATATGTAGTTGATGAATAGATAGATTGACATACATACATACATACATACATACATACATACATACATGCATGCATACATACATACTAAACTAAAACTTACTAAAAACATCTGCAGTTGCTGAATAGCAGACTGATAGATATGTAGATAGTTATACAGATAGATGAATAAATATGGACAGATAGATATATATAGAATATAGATGAATGAATATAGACAGACGCAGAGATAACTAACAAAAACATCTCTTGATGCATACGCGTGAACACACACACACACACACACACACACACACACACACACACACACACACACACACACACACACACACACACACACACACACAGATATATAATAAAAACATATGTAGTTGATGAATAGATAGATTGACATAATCACATGCATACATACATACATACATACTAAACTAAAACTTACTAAAAAACAACATCTGCAGTTGCTGAATAGCAAACTGATAGATATGTAGATAGTTATACAGTTGGATGAATAAATATGGACAGATAGATAAATATAGATGAATGAATATAGACAGATAAATAGACAGACGCAGAGATAACTAACAAAAACATCTCCAAGTTGCTGCTGGCACCAGTGCTTTGTCTACCTCTCTCTTGTTTAACATGGTTTCTCCCCTTTCACTTTGCCAGATGGAGAAAGAAAATGAGGTGCATGGTCTTGTAGGTGTTTGAACGTGCCATTGGGAAGAGGACAGATTAAAAACATGAGGAAAGAAAAAAAGAAAAGACAACAGAAAGGAGAAAAATGATGATGGAAGGAACAAAAAAAAAGAAAAAAAAGAAAGAACCTTCCAGGGATGCTGAAACTATCCTGCTCACTTGCAGAACTTTTAGGGATCCACTGATTTCTCCTAAAAAAAAGAAAAAAAGAAAAAAAAAGAAAATGAGGTGCATTTTGTTCTGTCCTGCCCTGTCTTGTATAATTTAAGAGTACAGTACGTACCATTGAAATATTTTAAGTTTAGACTGTCGTTACTTATGGCTTCAGCGCATGAACAAACTATTAGAAACCTAACAATCTATCTGTATAAATCGTTTAAGCTCCGATCTGTTCTTATGTCTAAGTGTATCCAGTAACGACTACATACGGACGATGTGTATAACGTAATTGATCGTTATTAGCCACGCATGTAAGAGTTATTATTTAGCGTATATCATATATCATTTAGGTGTATAAATGTCAATTGAATACAATATGTTTCATGATGTGTATTATGTATTACTAAGGTGAGGGCATATTAATTAGAAATAAGGCATGATATATTTATGTTATCTGAACGAATGTCATTTTTCAATGCACGATGCGATGTCTATGAAGAATTTGTGACACCCTTTCATAAGGGGCAATGGCCTATAAATGAATAAACCATTCATTCATTCATTCATTCATCCATCCCCTTACAGCTTTACAGCCGGCTGTGTGTGTTAACTCTTTCCATACGAACGGCGAAAGAGACGACGTTAACAGCGTTTCACCCCAATTACCATCATCAAAATATTGCAAGCGGAAGGCTCTTATACTGAAGACGTGAATGTTGACAAAGAATACCACAATTCTGACGACGGAAGCTAAAGGTTAGGTCATTCAGACACCCACTGGACATCCGAGGGGTCTGTGTAGAGGAGAAGAGAGGACTTGCCGTACTGAGTGAGTTAACGACACAGATTGAGTTGAATTTCTTACCTGTGAGGATACCCACCCCGGCTCCCCCAATCCCCGAAGCAGTTAACGCCAACCCGTAACCGAGGGGGAAGTCGGAGGATCCAATGGCGTCCATGATGGCTGCAGGAAACATCCCCACAGTCGTACCGTAGCCCACCCCCATGCAGGCGTAAAACACAGCGGCCAGGGTGAAACTGTTCACCTACCCAACATGATAAATCATAGATATGAAAGGGTGGATATCTCAGACCTGGAGGTGGGTACTTTGGATATGAAGGGGTGGATATCTCAGACCTGGAGGTGGGTACCTTGGATATGAAAGGGTGGATATCTCAGACCTGGAGGTGGGTACCTTGGATATGAAGGGGTGGATATCTCAGACCTGGAGGTGGGTACCTTGGATATGAAGGGGTGGATACCTCAGACCTGGAGGTGGGTACCTTGGATATGAAAGGGTGGATATCTCAGACCTGGAGGTGGGTACCTTGGATATGAAGGGGTGGATACCTCAGACCTGGAGGTGGGTACCTTGGATATGAAAGGGTGGATATCTGAGACCTGGAGGTGGGTACCTTGGATATGAAGGGGTGGATATCTCAGACCTGGAGGTGGGTACCTTGGATATGAAGGGGTGGATACCTCAGACCTGGAGGTGGGTACCTTGGATATGAAAGGGTGGATATCTCAGACCTGGAGGTGGGTACCTCGGATATGAAAGGGTGGATATCTCAGACCTGGAGGTAGGTACCTTGGATATGAAGGGGTGGATATCTCAGACCTGGAGGTAGGTACCTTGGATATGAAGGGGTGGATACCTCAGACCTGGAGGTGGGTACCTTGGATATGAAAGGGTGGATATCTCAGACCTGGAGGTGGGTACCTTGGATATGAAGGGGTGGATACCTCAGACCTGGAGGTGGGTACCTTGGATATGAAAGGGTGGATATCTGAGACCTGGAGGTAGGTACCTTGGATATGAAAGGGTGGATATCTCAGACCTGGAGGTGGGTACCTTGGATATGAAGGGGTGGATATCTGAGACCTGGAGGTGGGTACCTTGGATATGAAGGGGTGGATATCTGAGACCTGGAGGTGGGTACCTTGGATATGAAAGGGTGGATATCTCAGACCTGGAGGTGGGTACCTTGGATATGAAGGGGTGGATACCTCAGACCTGAAGGGTGTATACCACGGATATAAAGTGGTTGATACCTCAGACATGAAGGGTGTATACCACGAATATAAAGTGGTGGATACCTCAGACGTGAAGGGTGTATACCACGAATATAAAGTGGTGGATACCTCAGACCTGAAGGGTGTATACCACGGATATAAAGTGGTGGATACCTCAGACATGAAGGGTGTATACCACGGATAAAAAGTAGTAGATACCTCAGACATGAAGGGTGTATACCACGGATAAAAAGTGGTGGATACCTCAGACCTGAAGGGTGTATACCACGGATAAAAAGTGGTGGATACCACGGATATGAAGAGTGAAGAGAAGGAGAAAATGGTTAAGATAATGAAGGAAGGAAAGAAAGGGGAAAACCGAAATAAAGAAAGGAAAGAATGAAGAAACAAAAATAGAAAGACAGAAACTGGACGAGGGACACACAAAAATACAGATAGAAAGAAGATAGGAAGGAAAAGAAGGGACGATAGAGAGAAATATTGAAAACGAATACAAAAGAAACTTTAAAAAATGAAATAAAAGAAAAGCCACCCCATTGTATGACTGAGAAAATTGTTCAACATGATTTCGAGAGAGACGAACAGTGGCCAATGCAAGGAAATATATGTCCTTCCCTCCATGTCTGTGAACAGACTCATATACTCTCGTCACCCACTCCTCGCCTTTGACCAAATGTCCACAATTAACGGTCATCTGCTGCTTCCAGTTTTCTCAGCCTCGTAATAGAAAATTTTCATTTTCAGTTTCATGGAGGAGTGAAAGCATGCAGACCTATCCATAACTGGTACACAGCTGTTTAGAGAGAGAGAGAGAAAAAAAAGAAGCAGATGCTTGAACTTTGCACAAACACAACGCACAGTTCAGGCATTGTGATGTAAATGATGATGTAAAGAAAATGGAGAGTGGAACATTATTCTTTCTTTAGTCTCCTTTCATTCTTCTTTCGATTGATGTTTCCTTTTAGTCCATTAAGTTTAAAACGATGCTCACCTGCCCAATCAAACAGACACCAGCACTGCCAACCAGTCCACCGATGATCAGCAATGCTGTATTGCGCACGCGTGGGTGCAAGCTGACGACACCTGTCAGAGCTCGACCGAGGAGGGATGTCAGCAAAAACAGAAAGTTGATCAGAACACCATCCTCCACGCTCCATCCTCTGCCAGACGTGTAGTCCAGCACCAGAAACAAAAAAGGAAAAATTGTGGTGGTACTCACGACTGAATATAACGCTACACAAAGGTACAGCAGATTTTTCAGGAAACTTAAGTTTGACTTTAAGATTCTTATAGATCTTCGCATATGTTTCATTGCAGAATTTTGTTGAAGCCGTTGCCTGTTTCCGTTTTCGGGACCAGGAGAAACACCATGCTGGTTTTCTGACGACTGTGATGGCAGCAAGAATGCAGAATGTTCAGTGATGGAATCATCAGGTTTACAGCCACTTTCGCTGTCACCACGCCAGGAGTGATCCTCAGTGTTTGTTTCTTTGGAGGCTGCTTGTAAATCTCCGGGCTCAGAATCGCTTTTTGGAATATTTCTCAGCAGAACTTGATCTTGACTGATTTCTAATCCACCAGAGTCTGAAGAAGTGTTGCCAATCCTTCCTTGCTCCGTGTGAGCATCCTGCTCTGGACCGGATCTGTCCAGGTCGCACTGTCTCTGCTGGAGAGGAACAGTGTTCGTCATCTCTATGTGATCGTCCCCGGTGGCACACAGGGTGTCGTTTCTTGGTGGAGTCGTCTTCTGTTCTTGGGTGGATTGGAGGATAGGGGAGGTAAGCAGCAGGCCAAAGACGAAGGTATGCAAGGCAACAGCACTGGCGAACATGAGGCTCCCTCTCCACATGTATTCGTCAGAGAAGAATCTGCACACACACACACACACACACACACACACACACACACACACACACACACACACACACACACACACACACACACACACACATCATCGTTAATGACGTGATCTCCCATTCCAACACAGAAATCTCCAAACACTCTGTGCCACCCTACAGATAATCACCATTGACAATTATGAAACATTTATCGCACAAAATGGTGCTCCACAACATGCTCTCTTCAAAAACCTAATTGACCCTAGTGTGAGAGGAACAGCCAAACTAGCGGTGAACTTTAAGCAGTCTCTGCTACGTGCTGCACTAAAGGCCAGCACTTCAAGGAAACCTATCAAGAGGGACCGCCCAGAAGTGATCAACAGCAAGCAGAACAAGCCATTAACATGCTAAATAATAATACGTGTCAAACAGCAAGCAAACGAATTATCACTGATGTCACAGCAGACCGGTTAAAATATTATTTTAAACGCATTGCTGATAAAAATCATATCTAAATTCAGGACCAGTGTAAATGACCTCTGTAACTTAAAACATTATATTGATTCAAAGCAAAACCATGTCACAAACCAATGACGGTCATAGATGTAACTAAAATTCTGTCTATTCTAAAGCAATCTGACACACATGTTTTTCATCATCTACCAAGCTGGCTCAATATGCTGATGATATTGCTATATGGATTCAGACATCCTTGAGGAAAAGGACAAGCCTACATTACATCAATTATGTACAGAAACATTTTCAGGGTGAACTCGATAGACTGAGTAGCTATATGCACTCTAATGGTTTTGAGTTTTCTGTAGAAAAAACACATTTGATCATCTTTAATAATGGTTATAATCCCAGCAAACTACCACGATTCTTTTTTGGGAGGACGTGAAATATTTTTCAAATCGGAAATAAAATTTCTTGGGATCATATTTACTAAAAAAACAAAACTAAACTGGAAGAAGCACATTGATTCAATAGTGACTAAAGCAGTTAAAAGTTTAAATTTCTTAAAAAGTGTAAGTCACTCTCCTTGGGGACAAGACTCCAAAATTATTTTACATTTAGCGACATCTCTCGTAAGATCAAGATTGACCTACTGTCAAGAAATCTTCTTTTCTGCTCCGCCGACGTTTCTAAAGAAGCTGCGAATAATTGACAGTAAAGCTGTGAAACTGGCTTTAGGGGTACCTGTGCATACTAAGACCTCAGAAGCCTATAAGCTTGCGGGTATTCTACCACTAGATGAAATCAGAAAATTAAGGTCTGCTAAATACATTGTGAGATGTACAGCAGTGGATTATTTTGAGGAATTAAATATTAGGTCTGATATTGATTTTCAACACACACAAAAAATAGACAAAATAATTCAAATCTACAAACCATTTGCACGTATGTGTCAAATATTTTAAATTCTTCAAACATTGATTTGCATGATATGGCACCTCGTGTTCTGGTGCCACCTGTCCTTCCCTGGGAGTTAACAAAAGCAAACGCCAACATATGTGCTTCTGATACAACAAAAGGAGAATCTCCACATATAATAGCAGCATCTGTCAGAATTGAATTAGAAGAAAATTTTGATTATCATTTAAAAGTTTACACTGATGGCTCGGTTCTGGATGATAGCAATGCAGGATCTGCCTTTGTCATTCCTGACCTAAAAACAGAAAAATCATATTATTTAGGTTTAGGTAAGGGACATTCAATTCTTACAGCTGAATTGGTGGCCATCTTTATGGCTTTAAATCATCTTGTTGATATACCAATCATAGTAAGTAATATCATATTTTGTGTTGATTCTCAATCTATTTAAAAAAGTTTGCTCCTTTTTGAGAATAATCAAAGAGAAGATTTATTGTTTGAAATTATGTATTTATTGCACTCCCTATTTGTGAAGGGCACAAATGTTGATTTTTGTTGGATAACATCCCACACTGGATTTCTTTATAACGACCAAGCAGACAGTGCAGCAAAAAGGGGACCAAAAAATCATATAGATAGTATAAAAGTATATTGCCCATTGTCATTCAAGGAAATTAGCAATATACTAGAAAGAGGCTTTTATAGGTGCTTGAATTCAAGTCTAAAACCTCGTCAGTTAACTCTCAGACTTTGGTCCGATTTGCAGACCAATTCTGAGTTTAGCTCTCAGACTCTTATCAAATTCATTACGGACCAAGTATTGTTCTTATGTCAAGTGCATATGCTTTAGTAACCTGACAATTAAGCATATTATTTTTTACTCTAGCTTGATGAAGCCTTATGTACACGAAAGTGTGTCTTCACACGTGACTGAGAACGTTGATGTTTTTGACTTTTTGCATTCATTATCAGATGTTTCGTTTGTCAGTTTAACGACTTCTCTTTTACGAAATCCTTTAAGACATTTCCTGTAATTGTATTTAGAATTTTTTTTTTCAGATTTCACCCTCATTTCAACGTCATTTGCCCAGTTTCCCCCAACCCTCCATTCATTCACAACTCCCACCCCTTCTAACCGATAATACTCAAATGTATTCATATTAAATACTTTAACAAAATGTCTTCAATCACCGATATGTGTGACGGGACATTAAATAAAATTCCTCCTCCTCCTCCCTGACACACGTGATGTGGACGGTTTACATGGTAGGATATCAATTCTTTCTTCGGCTATCTTTGTTGATAATACTCTGATATGTCTTTATGATTTGTATATGTTTCTTACAAAGTTCAAGCAAGCTAAAGTAATTCCTCTCTACAAATCAGATGATTCCTCTGACCCTTTTAACTACAAACTAATTTCCGTCTCGTCTAGACTATCAAAACATACTAGAATTCCGTGAAGATCATTGGCTTTCTTTTCGTTGAGAAATTCCTTGAGTTTCTTTTTCTCCGGAATACACTAAATCCTGCTCTTTGATTTTCTTTGTACATGTTCGTGTCTACTTACCTGACTCCTAGGCTGCTAACAACGCTTTACAGATGTGGAATGTGTCTCAAAGTATGTATAACATACTTGTATGTGTACATAACTACATGCATGTATATGAATGTGTATTGTGTGTGCGTGCGTTTATGTACGTTTGTGCCTGCCTATGTGTGCGTATGTTTTAGGGTAGCTGTTAGATACACATGTATGTTAAAATGTATGTATGCAGTGTTTGTGCGTGTGTGCGTGTGTGTGTGTGTGTGTGTGTGTGTGTGTAGTCACATTTTGGTGTGTGTATGTAACATAGATGTAATGTTTTATGTTAACAAAGCGTTCTTGTAAAGCACCTAGAGCAGATTTCTGGATAGTGTGCTTTTTAAGTATCCATTTTTATTATTATTATCATTATTATTAAAGTATAAAGGAGATCAATGTTGTCTTCATTAGTGGTTGGGTGCCTAGACAGAGAGACACAGGCAGGCAGACTGGAGGACAGACGAACCTGTAAAGAACGGGTGTACTCAAATGAAACAGGCCAAGCGTTGTGGACGCTGCAGCGGACATGAACCCAGCTCTCTTCTGGAAACGACGAAGTGCGATGGATACAGAGGACATAAGAAGTATACAGCATCCGCTTCCTGCACACACACACACACACACACACACACACACACACACACACACACACACACAGAGTACTAACGTGCTGACGTGGTGGATATAGACGATGTCGTCAAGGGAGACGAGTCTACGGCACACACACACACACACACACACACACACACACACACACACACACACACACACACACACACACACAAACACACACACACACACAGAAAGAAACACACACACACACACACACACACACACACACACACACACACACACACACAAACACACACACACACAGAAAGAAACAAACACACACACACACACACACACACACACACACACACACACACACACACACAAACAAACACACACACACACACACAAACAAACACACAAACACACACACATAAACAAACAAACGCACGCACGCACACACACACACACACACACACACACACACACATACACACACAAACAAACAAACACACACACACACAAACAAACAAACAAACACACACACATACACATAAACACACACACACACACACACACACACACACACAGAGGGAGAGAGAGGGAAATATAATTTGTATTTGTATTTCTTTCTATCACAACAGATTTCTCTGTGTGAAATTCGGGCTGCTCTCCCAAGGGAGAGCACGTCGCTACACTACAGCGCCACCCATTTTTTTTGTATTTTTTCCTCCGTGCAGTTTTATTTGTTTTTCCTATCGCAGTGGATTTTTCTACAGAATTTTGCCAGGAACAACCCTTTTGTTGCCGTGGGTTCTTTTACGTGCGCTAAGTGCATGCTGCACACGGGACCTCGGTTTATCGTCTCATCCGAATGACTAAGCGTCCAGACCACCACTCAAGGTCTAGTGGAGGGGGAGAAAATATCGGCGGCTGAGCCGTGATTCGAACCAGCGCGCTCAGATTCTCTCGCTTCCTAGGCGGACGCGTTACCTCTAGGCCATCACTCCACGTTAAGTAGGTACATTCATAAATGAACGCATGTGACAGTGTTGTTGTTGTTGTTGTTTGATGTTGTCTCTCATCTCTGTTTTGAAAACGTCGTCTTTCACATATGAGCAAGAACAAAATTTGTTTTCTATTCTTATTGCAACATATCCTTCGCCTTCATGTTGTTTTGTTGTTGTTGCTGTTGGTGGTGGTGGTGGTGGTGGTGGTGGTGGTGATTGGAATCGTATGTTTTAGCCAGCGTGTTGTTGGTGAGCAGGGGTGTAAGCCCACAATTTCTCCTCCCACGTTTTCTCTCAATTGTCGAGAAGTCGTGGGAAGTCCCCCTTATTTTTTTTTTTTTTATCAAAAATAATTGTTATTTCCTTTATCATGGAAATTGGTTTCTTGTCTTTTCCCCGTGCAAATCTTAGAGAAAAACGAGAGAGAGAGAGAGAGAGAGAGAGAGAGAGAGAGAGAGAGAGAGAGAAAGAAAAGAGAAAACTGGGGGCGACGACAACGACGATAATGATAGATTTAATGACAGTGGCGTTTGTGAAGACATGAACAGTAATGATACTGAAATACAACTGTTTATTGTATTTCACATACGATGGATCACTGCGATGCATCGATCTCAAATTCAACATCAGAATCAATAGCAAACAACGAAATTCAGGCAATGTGTATAACTCGAACAAAAATATGATACGATATAATATAATATAATATAATATGACTTGAGCTGGATGTTGGAATAACATCAAAATGATTCAACTTTCCACATTAATATGACAGCAAAAAAGGTGTTTCACAATGGTTTACCCTCATGTAGGGCGCGTGAAAATTTGAATTTTTTTGTTTGTTTGTTTGTTTGTTTGTTGAGATGCAATCTTTTCTGTCACGTTTATTTAGATTGTTCTTCATTTCATGCTTGTTCGTTTGTTCATCTGTTTGTGTCAGCATCCTTTCGCATGGAAGATTGCACTGAAAGCAGTTTCTCAGTTTCATAGAAGACACTTAGAACAAGAAACTATTTACAAAACAGTGATATAAGACCATATCAACCAGCCAATAAAACACACATAAGGACACACACACACGCGCGCGCGCGCGCACACACACACACACACACACACACACACACACACAAACACACACTCACCCACTCACTCACTCACTCACTCACTGACATACACATGCATTCACACTTTCTTTCAAACCAGTACTGTGCCATCACCTTCACCGTCTATTGTTGATGTCTTCGCCAACGCTACTGTCAATATCATGATCGTCGTTGTCGTTTCCCCCATTTCTCGTTTCTTTTTTCCTCTCTCATTTTTCTCTTCGATTAGAACTTGGAAAAGGCAAGCAACCAACTCCGATGACAAAGGAAATATTATTGTTAAAAATAAAGGGGGCTTCTGTGTGAGAAATCGAGGGGGCGCCCCCCACGATTCCTTGCAATTGATAGAAAACGTGGGAGGGGAACGACCACGACTTCTCGCAATCCCACGATTTCTCTCAAAGTGAGAGAGATTTCTCGAAATCCCACGATTTCTCTCACTTTGCGAGAAATCGTGGGCTTGCAGTCAAGGGGTTTGTACTGGAATTCAAGGATAGGCTAAATTTTATGCTTCAAGTAAAATTGCCATATAACGATACTAAACAATTATGAGCACAGTATTCCTCTTTGAAAAGTGTATTCAAACCAGAAAAAAAAAATCAATTGCGAACAAACGAATGTGACAAGCAATGGCAAAGTTTACATTAAAAGCATATCAGCTGGGAAATGCAGGACAGCATAGAAGGGGGTTTATACTTTGAAGTCAGAATACTAAAGATGGACTGCATGTGCTGATATCATCTCAGCCGAATGACTAGACGCTCAATTCGATTTTACCAGTCAAAAGTTTGGAGAAAGGGCGAAAACGGAAATCGAACCCAGAACTTCACGGACACTGCATTGGCAGATGAGCGGCTTAACCATTCTGCCACCCTCCTCCTCACGTGCGATATCATTTACATAATTTTCAGCATCACTCACTCACTCATTCTCTCGACCGCTGGGGTCGTTGGGGGGACATGAGGAAGATGTCATAACTCGCCTCGCCGTTCTGCTGGCAGCTGTCGTGAGGAGATCTGGCATCGTCATTTTGGTCCATTCCTTGACGTTGTCGGACCAGCTCTTTCTCTGCCGCCCCCGTCTGCGCACTCCCTCTACAGTCCCTTGCAGGATGGTTTTGGAGAGGGTGTTATGTCGTATGACGTGACCAAACCATGCCATCTTCCGTCGTTTGACAGTCGCCAGCAGTGGTTCTTGGGGCCCAACAAGGTTGCTGACCAGGTTCCGCACATAGTCATTGGTCTTGTGCTCCTTGTAGGAGATGTGTAGTAGTCTCCTCAAGCACTTGGTTTCGAATGCTTGGATTCTTCTTTCTGTTTCTGCCATCAGTGTCCATGTCTCACATCCAAAATTCCTGCTCTAAAAGTCACTGGTGGTCTCCATCCTCTTATATGGATGTGAGGCATTTTCAGCATGGATAGTTATTAAACTAGAGAGACACGTCAAGCAGACAATAATAAAGACGAAGACAGAAACAAACGTAAGCCTTCAGAGCAGGAAGGCTACCAGACAAATTGAGGCAGACAGACATACAAACCGACATACAGACATGCAGACAGATAATCCATTTACACGACTTCCTAACCTGCCACAACTCCAACGCACAAGATCAGGACGGGCAGGGAAGGGGCATAACTTCCACTGAACATTCCCACTGTCGACAGGAAGCTGCCTAGCATGAGGCATCTGCGCTCTCCCAACTTCCGCTCCAGCACACCAGCAATCAATCCTGTAGGTGGAGACAGAGCAGGGTTTGACATGGTATGATTCATTACTACATGACACATAGGGCAGTTTTAATTTCAATCCTGTAGGCAGAGGTAGGAAAGAGTTGGACATGATACAATTCATTACCTAATGAAAGGATGTGGTAATTTCAGTTTCAATGAGGCATTAAAGCTCGAAGACAGAGCCATTACACCAAACACCACACCTTCTTTAAAAACAAAATGATGGCAAAGTGACTGGGCGGGTGGGAGGGGAGCAGATGTCTGCCCTACGCACTAAAAAATGTGCTGGTTTATCTAATGGTAAGACATGATATTACACTACACGAACCGATGAGACACCATATGTTACAATATAAGATAGAATACGATACGATACAAAAGCGATACCATACGATGCAATACGAAAACGATACAGGAGTAGGATAGTGTCGGATACATTGTGGGAGTGAAGGCATAGTCCTGTTTTACTTCTCTGATAATGATGAAGAAATCTATCGATGCAAACTGTGACCTGCATGGTACTGTGAAAAATTATCAAAATCAGAGGTCTGAGGAACAACTTCTTTCCTCTGTGGAAATTTGAACAGTCCACTCCTGCTGACAAGAAGGAAGGCGTTGGTGAAGTGGACAAACGGCAAACTAAAAAGGTGCCTTCACTTGTGGTTTTCTTCTTACAGCTGCCTAAGCGAGAAAACCATGTCTTTTGTAGAACTTCTGTAACTGAATTCGCATTTGATTCTTGGTGAAAGATATCGCCAGATTTTGTGATAAAGGAAAGAAGACGCAGGCAAAATCTTTTCCACTATCCTCCGCAGTAGTCGCTGTAAACATTTTCGATGACTTTTGTTCCTGAACGAGGTTGTTATCATCTGGACATTTTGAATATTTTGGGGCGCCATGCTCTGGAAGAACTGGTTAGGGGCTGAACTTCTGATCCAGCATTCAACAGTGACCAGAGTATGGGGAACAGTTTAATCCTGAATTTGCGTCCCTGGAAAGGCACGTCACTCTTATTTCCTCATTCCGCCTGGGTGTGGATTGATAGTATTTTGTGGATCTTGTCGACGTGGATTCGCACTTGATTCTAGGTATCAAGACGCGGGCGAAACCTTTCCCACTATCTTCAGCGGTAGTCGCTGCATACGCTTGCGATAACTTTTTTTTCCTGAACGAATTTATCATCTAGACATCCTGAATATTTTGGGGCGCCATGGTCTGGCAGAATGGATACCAGGGGCTGAACTTCTGATCCAGTATTCACCAGAGATCAGAGTCTCAGGCACAGCATCGTCCTGGATTTGTGTCCCTGTAAATGCAGTTCACTCTGAAATGGTACCTGACTTTGATCAGGAGATATCAAAATGAAGGGAGGAGAGGACAGGGCCAGATCTTTGGACACTGTAAACATGAAGTCACTGCCCCTACAATCGCAAACAAAATTGTGGGACATTTAACCCTGACCATTCATTAAAGGACTGCGTCTTCTGTTATGCAGTACCAGTGTAGGACGTGCCGACGTAGCAAGGTCAGTTCATTGGATGTTCTGCCTTGGTGACCACGGGAAAAATTCTGAAGTAGTCATAAATCACCACCATCATCATCATAATGATAATGATGATGATGATGATAATATTAATAATAATAATAATAATAATAATAATAATAATGATGATGATGATATGATAAGAAGACTACTAGTTACTAAGAGCAGTAGTAGTAGTAGTCAGGTCAGGGGCATAGCCCTTGCTACTGGTACCATGTAACCCAGTACTACCTGCCGCATGTGAAGTCTCCCAACGACGGACCAGGCGGCTGTGAAGGCGGAAGAGGATGACCAAAGGGCAAGGGGTGCTCTTATCCTTGGCTGGAAGTCCTCCTAGGAGACAGAGCTCCGAAGAAAAAACCTGCACCTGCCGAGGCCGTCCTACACGTGGCAGTATCTGCACCTGTGGGACTGTGAGCGTCGGTAGGCGAGAGAGTGGGGAAGGGACTGCACAACTCCTCACTAAAAAAAAAAAACGTCACCTGTGCTGGTCAGGCACGTTTTCCCTTGCAACACCTGTGGGAAGTGCTGTGCATCCAGAATCAGCCTCTTCTCCCATATGAGGACACACACCGACAGATAAGCCTGCCTGCCTACTCATCCGTCGGTCCGACGGGAGACTCCATCAGTAGTAGTAGTAGTAGTAGCAGCAGCAGTATTAGTAGTAGTGGTACCTCCTGAATAATGATGATGATAATAATAAGAAGAAGAAGACTACTAGTTAGTAAGAGCAGCAGCAGCAGTAGTAGAAGTATTGGTAGTAGTGGTACCTCCTCAATAATAATAATGATAATGATGATGATGATGATAAGAAGAAGAAGAAGAAGACTACTAGTTAGTAGGAACAGCAGCAGCAGTAGTAGTAGTAGCAGCAGTAGTAATAGTAATAGTAGTAGTAGTAGTAATGGTACCTCCTCCAAGCATGATGCCAACACTCGTGGCCTGAACAGAAGAAGTGGGTCCCTTGTCTGCCTGGAAGTAGGTCAGCCAATCAGTGAACAAGGCGTTCATGGCAATCATCAGAGTGCCAGGTATGGCAAAGTTGAAACTCGCACTGAGTCCAAACAGGAAGGACTTGAGAATGGATGTCCTGCTCATCTTTAACCCTTCTTTGTCTTTCTGCACATGGAGAGAAAAAGAGACAATGGTGGATAGAGGGAGAGAAATGAAACGAAGTTAATTAGCATGAGAAGAAAAAGAAGAAGAAGAAGAATGGGGCGGGGGGGGGGGGGGAAGAAGAACATTGTCAAAAGTTTTCCCATAGTAACTGGTTGTAAATCTGAATGATAAAATGATCTGCTCATTATTTCCACATCACATGTTGGTAAGCACATAATGTTTGAAATTACCTGCTGTGGAAAAAAAGTGACTTCATCAGGGCATGCATATCTCACATATGCCCCCAAACCGCCAACATCATTGTGTGTAAACTAGCGTCATGGAATTCTAAAGTTTCAGTGTCAGTTTCAAGAAGATGCCAAAGCGTGTGAACTGATCCATACATGCTACTCCACATCTGCTGTGATTTTTTTTTTAAATGTGGAGCAAATGTCTGACCTTCACATAAACCCAACACGCTGATCAAGCCTCAAGACTATACCCAATGCTCAAATCTCCCAACAAACACTGCAAGTGTCTGTATCTCCTGGGCCTGGTTAGTTCGGGATATCGTTACGAAAGGAAGCGTAGAGTACAGCCAAACTTTAATGGACCTCCATAGCAGCAGCAACATCATGATAATTCTCATTCTATTATCAGTATTCAAAGATTGTCCCAGGTTTTCTGGCCTTTGTGGAGTGATGGCCTAGAGGTAACGCGTCCGCCTAGGAAGCGAGAGAATCTGAGCGCGCTGGTTCGAATCACGGTTCAGCCGCCGATATTTTCTAGCCCTCCACTAGACCTTGAGTGGTGGTCTGGACGCTAATCATTCGGATGAGACGATAAACCGAGGTCCCGTGTGCAGCATGCACTTAGCGCACGTAAAAGAACCCAAGGCAACAAAAGGGTTGTTCCTGGCAAAATTCTGTAGAAAAATCCACTTCGATAGGAAAAATAAATAAAACTGCATGCAGGAAAAAATACAAAAAAAAAAATGGGTGGCGCTGTAGTGTAGCGACGCGCTCTCCCTGGGGAGAGCAGACCGAATTTCACACAGAGAATTCTGTTGTGATAAAAAGAAATACAAATACAAATACAATTACAAATTTTATTATCTGCTCTCATGGTGACCTCAGTTTCGATCCCCTTCCACTTCCATGCTTGGGGGACGTGGTTGTGCTCTTAATGAGGAGGATGGGGGGGGGGGCGCTCACTCAGTCTGGCTGCGACTAAGTGATAATTTACATCAGTTAAATTTTTAAAAAATTAAAAGGCATTCTGCACAAAATTCAACCTCCCATGATCAACATTCATTTATGTTTGTCAGCAAGTGGTAGGTTTCTATTCTGTTTACTGTGTACGAAGGTATTCCCATGAACTTAAAATTGTGTTGCTGGGAGGGACGCTCACTCAGTCTGGCTCCGCGACTAAGCCATTATAGTCGTTAGCAGGGGGCTTCGTAGGTGGTGTCCTAAGTACGTTGAAACAGAACAGGCACCACTGAACACCACCGAAGTGACTCAGCAGCAGTGCAGGGTCTCCTCTGGTGTGTGGCCTCCTGGCGACCTAACATTGATGGTTCCCTGCGGACTGCCGACGCTGGAACTGTGACGGACGAACCCGGGTGTGTCCGTGTGTGGGGAAATCTAAATGAGCGGCGTGGGAGTAATGCCACTGAAACGGTGCAGATGATGGGGCAGCAAAAACAAAACGTGTTGATGGTCCTGCTGACGTCTACGTCCTTGGGAAAACTTGGAAATGTCATTTGGATCCGATTTTCCTCACTACACCCATGTGTGGGTGGCCTGTAAGGAAGAAACTCAGAAACTGCACCGTGGGGGTATTTCATAATTGATAGACAGTAAACAAGATGTGTAGACACACAGATACGACTTGTCTTCAATCTGATAAAAAGAAGACAGACATACAGCTCGGCTGGTCAGAGCTATATGGCGAAAAAGGAATCTCCTAAAACGGGATTAACTAGTTTGAATGAAACAACCAGATTAAAGCGATCGAAATGATTAAGAATGCGCTGTCTTGTGTGTCTTTCCAGCTAGATACAACAAACACAATAGATATTGGTCTGAAGTTAGAGTGCTCAGTTGGATCGCAAGATTTATAAAGAACTATAACTTCAGCAACATTACAGGAACATATAGGCTGGGAGAGGGAGAGACAAACCGACAGACAGATAGAGAGACAGACAGAGAAAGAGAAAGTAAAGGACGGACATACATTCAGACAGACACACAGACAGCAACAGATGACGCATCCACACACAAAGCACACCAACCTGTGGCCTATTGCCTTCTCACTCGTGTGGAGCTGTGAACAATAAACAGTCTGCCTGCCAGTCCCCGCCAACTTCACAACCGTTGATTGATCCTGCTTACTAAACTGGACTGTGCGAAGCAGCCTCGCGCGCCCGGAGTCTACGCGCCATAGTGAACAGCCCTCTCCCGCGGCAAACAATCGTCCTACTTTGCCTTTTGAGTGAACTAGTTGCACATTGTTTTGTATTAGCTGACCGCGAGGAAGAGGCTAAATGCTCAGAACCTAGGCGCCATTTTGAGCTGCTGTCATCCACGGCAAGTAAGACAGGAGGTCTTGGTGATGGGCTTCTCCTTGATCCTGTGAAAGAGAATTTCGTTTCGTGACATTACATTGTTTGCAAATGCATTTAGTTCCTACCTTTCGTAGGAGAGGAGACATATGAACAGCAAGTGATCACAGTGAAAAAAGTGACACGTTGAAGGAACTCTATTGAAATTGATAAATTGCTAAATTGGAGTGTTGCTTTGATGTTTGTTTGTTGAGTGTTTTCTTTATTATGACTTATTTCTTGAAATGCTGGAAACACAATGGAGTTATAGATGCTGACTGGCTCTGGCCACTCAGGAACCTTAAGTACTTCTGGTCATGAAATCTCTCTTCCTCTGACTATGTTAACTACATGCATGCATATGAATGTGTATTGTGTGCGCGTGCGTTTATGTACGTTTGTGCCTGCCTATGTGTGCATATGTGTTAGGGTAGCTGTAAGATACACATGTATTGTTAAAATGTATGTACGCAGTGTGTGTGTGTGTGTGTGTGTGTGTGTGTGTGTGTGTGTGTGTGTGTGTGTGTGTGTAGTCACATTTTGGTGTGTGTATGTAACATAGATGTAATGTTTTATGTTAACAAAGCGTTTTTGTAAAGCACCTAGAGCAGATTTCTGGATAGTGTGCTATATAAGTATCCATTATTATAATTATTATTATTAACATGTCTCGGTGAGTGACTGTCTCATTGATTGTAAGCGTCTATTGCTAGGTTTTGGGTTCATTGATCATTTTATTGCATGAACCATTTGAAATGCAGCTGTTTGTCATTAACCCTAATTTCTGTTTGGTCACTGGATATAGTTTTGTCATCCTGATTGGTCAGGGTGTGAGTCTGGTAATTTGAAGATTATCTAGGTAGGATGCTGGCAGTTAAATGTAAAGGAGAATCAGAAATATGTTACTCAGTAAAGACTTTGGGCTAACTGGTAAAAAAAAAAAAAAATGTTATGTTCTTTTTCGTTGATTTCTTCGAATTTTTATTGAAACTGAAACAAGGAGAAACCTTTTATGATTTATCTGTAATGATAAAATGACTTGTTTTGTTAGCATGAAGTAAGAGTTTGCAAAATAGTGAATGTGTGCTGCGAGTATGATTGAGATTTTTGTTTGCGATTGTATGCTTACTGATTGTAATTAACAAGTGTGGAAATTATTCATTCGTATCATAAATGTATTATTTGAACATGTATGAATGAGGCGAGGAAGTAAAATAGTTGGCATAATAAGCATATAGCAGTGGTAATGGGGACGAAAGTGCGAAAAATGTAAATTTATGAAGTCGATAACATTATGAGTTCCTCACGATAAAAAAAAAAAGATTTATCAGGACTGCATGTATGTATGCAGTGTGTGTGTGTGTGTGTGTGTGTGTGTGTGTGTGTGTGTGTGTGTGTGTGTGTGTGTGTGTGTGTGTGTGTGTATGTGTGTGTGTAGTCACATTTTGGTGTGTGTATGTAACATAGATATAATGTTTTATGTTAACAAAAGCGTTTTTGTAAAGCACCTAGAGCAGATTTCTGGATAGTGTGCTATATAAGTATACATTATTATTATTATGACTTTAGGATTTATGATTCCCTCGCGTGGGTTTCAGTGGAAAACCCGTCTGGTCTGGACGTGGACAGACAGCGGACGGGTATATTTCGACAGCTTTCTCGGCATGAAGATGAGAGGTTATGTACCCTTTTAACTCTCTCCATACGAACGGCGAAAGAGACGACGTTAACAGCGTTTCACCCCAATTACCATCATCAAAATACTGCAAGAGGAAGGCTCTTATACTGAAGAGGTGAATGTTGACAAAGAATACCACAATTCTGACGACGGAAGCTAAAGGTTGGGTCATTCAGACACCCCACTGGACACCTGAGGGGTCTGTGTAGAGGAGAAGAGAGGACTGGCCGTTCTGAGTGAGTTAAACATTTATCTCAAATGACGGCCCTGTAGGTGGCATGAGAGTTGTATTCTTAGTGTGAGCGACTCGACATCCAGCTCAGCGAGCGTGTGTTATTCAGCGTGTCGTGGGTATTAAATAACTCATGTGTGTGGTTCAAGTTACTTTAATGGGCTTCTTTGCTGAAAACTTCGACAAACTTTAATTTGCATTCATACAGTGCCTTACTAATGTTTACATAGACTGGAACCTGTTGTATCTACAGTGTGTTTAGAGTGTGTTCCCAAATTTCGATGTTGTTTCCAGCACGTGACAAACGTAATTGGTGACTGTATATGTGACTATTGTATTTACTTTAGGTAAATTTGTATGCATTATAAAAACCGATAGTTGTTATCAAATACATCATTGAAATTAACATATAACATATTGCATTGTGTTGTAACGTAAGATTGCACACACACACACACACACACACACACACACACACACACACAGAGAGAGAGAGAGAGAGAGAGAGAGAGAGAGAGGTGTAGAGCGTGTGTGACGGATTGTCCGTGTACGTGATTCTGACTACAAATTTTTATTCTGCAGTAACTCTCGTCCAAACAATGCGGTCGAACGACGCGCGCGCACACACACACACACACACACACACACAGAGAGAGAGAGAGAAGCAAAACAGACGGACATACGGAGAGACCATAGGCACACTAATAATTTGGACACACACACACACACACACACACACACACACACACACACACACAGAGACAGACAGACAGACAGACAGACAGAGACAGAGACAGAAACAGACGGAACAAACTAAACCGTTCTATATTGCTTTGATAAAAGTAAAATTAATCAAAAGCAAAAACAAAGCACAAAAAGGAAAGAATGATAAACAAATCATAGATTAAAAAAATAAATAAATAATTAAGTACGACAACAACAAAAGAAAACGTATATCACAGTGCACAGCTTGTGTGACCTTGTGTGTCCTCAACAGCAAGCAGCTTGAAAAATACACCCTGCTGACACCATGATATCATTAAATAACAGGAACACCACAAAGCGGATAGTTATAAAGATCAAAAGAAAATGTGAAACATAACTACACAACTGTACACATCGTGTGAAAAGTTAGTCCAGCTGTCGTTCCTGCTTGAACGCGTGCATGCCATGTCAATAAATTATGTGCTGCCTCTTGTGTCAGAAAGCCACTCGCAACTGGCAATTATTCTTCCCAATTACCTGTACCAAACAGACTACCTCCACTGTGTCTCCATGGAAACAACAGCAAACATCACATCGTTGTCAAAGAGCCACAAACACATACATACGTGCTCCACACAGCAGCAAGCTGACGAGTTTTGATAAAGAAGACAGGAAGAAAAGAGCTATGTTGCGGCATGTAGTGTCTCCCCTGCATGTATTGTCACCTCTCTGACGGGCGCAATAGCCGAGTGGTTAAAGCGTTGAACTGTCAATCTAAGGGTCCCGGGTTCGAATCACGGTGACGGCGCCTGGTGGGTAAAGGGTGGAGATTTTTACGATCTCCCGGGTCAACATATGTGCAGACCTGCTAGTGCCTGAACCCCCTTCGTGTGTATACGCAAGCAGAAGATCAAATACGCACGTTAAAGATCCTGTAATCCATGTCAGCGTTCGGTGGGTTATGGAAACAAGAACATACCCAGCATGCACACCCCCGAAAACGGAGTATGGCTGCATACATGGCGGGGTAAAAACGGTCATACACGTAAAAGCCCACTTGTGTGCATACGAGTGAACGTGGGAGTTGCAGCCCACGAACGCAGAAGAAGAAGAAGAAGAGTCACTTCTCTGCACATATTGTCGCTGGCGACATTATGTGCAGGTCTTACTGTATGTATTGTCGCCCTGCGTATATTGTCGCCGGCGACAGTACGTCCAGACCCTAACTGCATGTATTGTCGTCTTTCTTTCTTCAAAGTTGCCCTTTCAAAATTGACAGTTCTTGAGTTTCAAAAATGCCCTTTTTCTTGAGTTTCAAAGTTGCCCTTACAAAATTGACAGTTCTCGAGTTTCAAAAATGCCCTTTTTCTTGAGTTTCAAAGTTGCCCTTTCAAAATTGACAGTTCTTGAGTTTCAAAGATGGCCCCTATCATAAGTGACAAGTTGTAAATGCCAATACATTTTCCAATTTTTCCATCTGTGACAGGTGACATGCTCTTTGATAGCATTGGGTTGTTGTTGTTTTTTCTCTCATCCTTTCACACCAGGCGTGTTTCAAAAGCAGGTTGGGTGTTGCTGTCATCATCCTGCATCTTGTTACTGAGTGTTTATGTTTCACTTTTTTTCATTTTTCTTTTCCTCTTTTTTTGTGCGGTTAGATTTGACTTCATCAAGATTTTGCGCCTAATAAATAGTAGTAGTAGTAGTAGTAGTATTTTTATGTATTTATCTTTCTTTCTTTATTTTTATATTTTATTTTTCTCAAGGCCTGACTAAGCGCATTGGGTTACGCTGCTGGTCAGGCATCTGCTTGGCAGATGTGGTGTAGTGTATATGGATTCGACCGAACGCAGTGACGCCTCCTTGAGCTACTGATACTAATACTGATACTGTCGTCTTTCTGCACATATTGCCCCCGGCGAAATTATGTGAAGACCCTCATTACACATATCGTCACCCTTCTGCAATATAATATGCCACTACCCCCCAAAAAAATATATAGGCCCAACACTCGGCTTATATCACAGATTGACATATGTTTGCATGTGGGCCAACAGCAAAGTGAGAGCTGTATTATGAATGGTTTCTCCAGTCAATGGGAAACCATTTACAGCTTAGTCTTTTGTGAAGGACTATGACTCTTAAACTAGGAGGCAAAATTGCACTGGCTTTTAGTACTGCAGCCTTGTGGGCTAGTTGGCCTTTGGGAACCATCCCAACGCGGACTGTCCTAAAACCCTCTTGGCCGAGAGAGTGGGGATGTAACTTGGGCAAGACACTCTCCACTATAATCAAATTCTCGCCCAAATAGTCGGAACAGCAGTTGCTCCTCTGCTGTTCTGATGGTCCTAGT
>NC_134891.1:21471627-21484127 GCF_041734735.1 Babylonia areolata
AATCACATCAATGATAGCGATAAATTGTTGATGTGTAGAAAACTCAAAACCAATCATAACGTAGAACCTTGCCTTATGACTGATTGAAATAGAATACAAGGTATATATGCTGGCAAGATTTCCACCAGGATTTTCATATTTCTCGGACACAATGTGACTTTGTTGAAAAATTAATGCACACCATGCAGAAATGGCACTGAGACTAACGTTCACTTTGTGCTCTTTTGTCCTGCCCTTGATGATCTGTGTCTTCATGTTTTACATTTATTCGCTTATTTATAAATTTATAACCATTGTTGTCTTATTTATTTTTTTATTTTTTTTTATTATCATTTTATTAGTATTATTATTATTATTACTACTACCTTTTTCTATATTATAATTATTATTTATTTATTTATTTATGTCAGCTTATCTATTATTTATTCCCCCGGTTGTTGTTTTTTTGTTTTGGTTTTTTTTGTTTTGTTTTGTTTTCCTCAAGGCCTGACTAAGCGCGTTGGGTTGAGCTGCTGGTCGGGCATCTGCTTGGTGGATGTGGTGTAGCGTATATGGTTTTGTCCGAAAGCAGTGACGCCTCCTTGAGCTACTGAAACTGAAACTGAAACTTGATGATCTTAGATTTCAGTTTATACCAGCTAAGTAGCATAAAAAAAAACAAATTAAAAAAATATAAAGAAGCCTAGTGACTTTAAACTTAAATTACATATGTCTGCTACAAATGAACTTGTGATCAATAGTTTTGCTATATTCTTATACCAAGCATTCAAAATTGTTAGCTCTTGATCAATGGCATAGTACTAGTGTCATACTGTGTAATATTGATGATAACCGCTTATGTCTTATCCAATAAGGAACTCTCTCTCTCTCTCTCTGTCTCTCTCTCTCTCTCTCTCTCTCTCTCTCTCTCTCTCTCTCTCTCTCTCTCTCTCTCTCTCTCTCTCTCTCTCTCTCTCTTGTGAAATTCAGATACCAAAGTTAGATGAACGAGATACTGAAGAAGACGTTTTTTTTTCATACATCAAAGATTTCAAGTCCGCAGGTCCAGATGGAATATATTATGGTGAATTTCTGAAGCAATGTGCAGCACTTATAGACCCCTTCTTTTAGATATATTAGATACGCTTGGGAGGAAAAAAGAAAAGGAAAAAAAAAAGGTTTGTGAGCGGGAAAACACATTCAGAAAAATCGGCTTGTTTTTATCCTGAACTCCTTAAAGAGAAAATAATAAAGCGAACACACAATACAAATAGCATAACATTAGATAGGGTTTTGTTGTTTTTTTTAAATGTACGCACTGACATTATTTACAACAAAGAGGGAGAGAGAGAGAATGTTTTATTGACTAAAATACATCACTGTGATGTTGTTGACAAATATACATCACAATGACACATTTATCTCAGCGTTTTCAGTTTTTACATACCCGTACACATACATACATACATGCATACATACATGTATACACACTCACACACAAAAAAACACAAAAAAACACACACAAAAACCAACAACAGCAACAGTAACAACAACAAATATATATATTGTATTTCTTTTTTATCTCAACAGATTTCTCTATGTGAAGTTCGGGCTGCTCTCCCCAGGGAGAGCGCGTCGCTATACTACAGCGCTACCCATTTTTTTGTATTTTTTCCTGCGTGCAGTTTTATTTGTTTTTCCTATCGAAGTGGATTTTTCTACAGAATTTTGCCAGGAACAACCCTTTTGTTGCCGTGGATTCTTTTACGTGCGCTAAGTGCATGCTGCACACGGGACCTCGGTTTATCGTCTCATCCGAATGACTAGCGTCCAGACTACCACTCAAGGTCTAGTGGAGGGGGAGAATATATCAGCGGCTGAGCCGTGATTCGAATCAGCGCGCTCAGATTCTCTCGCTTCCTAAGCGGACGCGTTACCTCTAGGCCATCACGCCACTTAGATTTAACACTCTCCTGATGCACATGTCAGATACTTGTACCGCCCTCTGTTCTGTCAGTTATGAAGATTGGGCAAAATTCGCTCAGTCCTTTCCACTGCGATTAGATTACTGTAACTACTGAATGTTATATGTGATGGTTGTGTGTGTACATACATGAATTACTCTTCGTGTTTGGATGGATGTTATGCAGGATTATGTTTGTAAGTTGTCATCTAACTGTTTAAATGCGTATTTTACTCGTCGAAGTTTACAATGTACAGCAGCAATCGAACATGTTTTACATGGAAACACGCTTTATGATTTTGTGTGTGTGTGTTGTTGTTGTTGTTGTTGTTTTTGTTTTTGTTGTTGTTTTTGTTGTTATTATTGTTGTTGTTGTTCTTCTTCTTCTTAGCATTAGCATTAGCATTATTAGTATTGTCATCATCATCATCATTACTATTAGTATTATTATTATTAGTGCTGCTGCTGCTGCTGCTGCTGTTGTTGTTGTTATTGTTATTATTGTTGTTGTTGTTATCATTATCATTGGTTGTTGTTGTTGTTGTTACTTCTATCAATATCATTGCCACGCCTTCAATCACTTTCGTTTTGATGTGGAAGAAGGCGCTGTCCAGTGGTTGTGCCCAACTAATCTTTACAGCCTCAATCATTACAGCCCGCAGTGCATTCAGCCCACAGTGCATCCATTTCCGGGGGTGTCGAGCCAGCCAGAACAGACCCGTCAAACTGTGATTAAAAAATCGATTTTTTTTTTTCCTGGATATCACCAGGAACATGCATGATTTCCTCGTGAGTCAACGCTCATCTGGCGTTGGTGGGCTAAGGGAAGTAATTGATTGAAAGGGCGGTTATGGGTCTGCAGTTTCCTCCCTTGCATTGCACACTGCTGTAAATTCGATGTTAACTCCCACGAATCGCTCAGTGTGGTTGATGACTGGTTCCTAACTGTCTGTCCTTAGTCGCCATTATTTTCTTGTTATAAGATAAAACATTATAACCCAACCCAAACCAAACCAAACCAAAACCAATAATAAAGTAAAGAGAAATGAATCTTGCAGTGTGTTCAGCCACAACCATCTTGAAAAATTAATGATTACAGACACAACGCCTTCAAGCATGTAATGTTCAACAATGCGCAGCCCAACTCATGAATTCGCACGAGCATTTCTTTTGTCCTGCGAAGGTCTCTTCCACTCCGGGGGAAGAGTGAACTCCGTAGTCGCACCTCCACGCCACGTCCTCTTCTTCTTCTTCTGTGTTCGTGGGCTGCAACTCCCACGTTCACTCGTATGCACACGAGTGGGCTTTTACGTGTATGACCGTTTTTACCCCGTCATGTAGGCAGCCATACTCCGCTTTCGGAGGTGTGCATGCTGGGTATGTACTTGTTTCCATAACCCACCGAACGCTGACATGGATTACAGGATTTTTAACGTGCGTATTTGATCTTTTGCTTGCATATACACACGAAGGGGGTTCAGACACTAGCAGGTCTGCACATATGTTGACCTGGGAGATCGGAAAAATCTCCACCCTTTACCCACCAGGCGCCGTCACCGAGATTCGAACCCGGGACCCTCAGATTGAAAGTCGAACGCTTTAACCATTCGGCTATTGCGCCCGTCGGACGCCACATCAATGTGGATGTTCCTTCAATGGGACACGGGGCAGGATGGACACGACTTGTCATGACTAACGCGGCACGGGCGCGGATGACTGGCGCGATAACAAAACTAGATCTCGGCCTCTCCACTCAAGGAGGGTCGCAGGCTAAACCAATCATGATGGAGGAGGTCCTGGCCCCCCAAACGTGCGGCATACAGGCCCAGCGGTGTGTGGACATGCCCTGATGCCCACGAACCAGACCCCCAGCTATGGGTTAAATAGCCGGACAGATGGAGTTCGTGAGCAATCGTCTAAGAGAAGGAAAACTCGACAAAAACCATGAGCTGCTCTGAAGTCAGAACGTGCCGGCTGAGGCCAGCGGGCAGACTCCCTGCAGAGTCACAAACACAGGAGAAGACAAGGCACAACGCATCACACCCAATATGGCCACGCAGACAGCAATTTTTTTTTTTTTTTTACAACATGAATCACATTTCTCGTCTAGCAGATTATACAGCCACACTATTTTGGAAGATATCGGACACACAGGAGGAGGGACATGGAAAAAAAATTATTAATGAAAAGTTCGATTTTTCCTGACGATAAAGAACACCGCGAATATGACTCTCCGGTGAGTGAGTCAACGATGATCCGGCGCACGTGGCGGAAAGGCCAGTAATTGGTTAAAAGGGTGGTTATGGTTCTGCAGTTAGCTCCCATTCATCGCCCAATCCGACGAGGATTTCGCAGCTATGACTCGCAGTCCTGTCTGGTGTGTAACGCTGGTTCCCACAGCTTTAACTCTCTCCATACGAACGGCGAAAGAGACGACGTTAACAGCGTTTCACCCCAATTACCATCATCAAAATATTGCAAGCGGAAGGCTCTTATACTGAAGACGTGAATGTTGACAAAGAATACCACAATTCTGACGACGGAAGCTAAAGGTTGGGTCATTCAGACGCCCACTGGACATCCGAGGGGTCTGTGTAGAGGAGAAGAGAGGACTGGTCGTACTGAGTGAGTTAATCTACTTAACATCTCAAAACTAAATGCAGCTTCTTCTTTTCTTTAATAGTTCAGCTCTACATTTAACAGATATATATATATATATATATATATATATATATATATATATATAGATAGATAGATAGATAGATAGATAGATAATAAAAACTGTCTGTTAGAGAAAATAACACGTTGATGTAAAACACTGTTGGAAAAGCTGATCATTTTCATGTCTATATTTAGTTATGGATTATTTTATGCCTATCCTCTAACTCTGATCATTACATAACCATGCATGATTGTAAGTATTGCATGCATGGTTTTCGTCAAGTCATTATCATTTAAAACTTTTTTTTCTTTTATGTGCAGGCTATATATTGATTTTTTTCCCTTGTTTACCCATCACAGATTAATTTCTCTTATCAGAAATAATGACGTATTCTCGTGTCTGCCTCTTGGCATTTATTTCGTCTTGCCTTGTATAATTATACTAAGTCATACTGTACGTCATTCCAATATATTAAGTGACACTCGTAGATCGTTTTTGAAGCATAAGAACGACGATGACAACATTAACAACAACAACAATGGCAACAAGTGCTCGAACAAAAAACAAAACAAAAAAAACGAGGAGAACAAGATTTTTTTTTTTCTGCCTCATCATCTGCACCGTTTCAGTGGCGTTACTCCCACGCCGCTCATTTAGATTCACCCATACACGGCCACACCCGGGTTCGTCCGTCGCAGTTCCAGCGTCGGCAGTCCGCAGGGGACCATCGATGTTAGGTCGCCAGGAGGCCACACAGCAGAGGAGACCCTGCACTGCTGCTGAGTCACTTCGGTGGTGTTCAGTGGTGACTGTTTTGATTTAACGTACTTAGGATACCACCTGCTAAGACCCCTGCTAGAGACAATAATGACTTAGTCACAGAGCCGAACTGAGTGAGCGTCCCCCACCCCCACCCCCCCAGAGTGGAGACCGCCACCACGTCCCTCAAACAACAGCCCCCCATGAATCTGTCTACAATGAAGACGCATTGACAGGGCTCACAGAGCACAGAAGTGGAGGTGTATCGAAGAACAAGATTGACAAGAACATGGAGAACAAGAACAAGAGAGTGAAAAAAAAAAAAAAGGAGAACAATAACAAAAGATGAAGAACAGGAACAAGGTGAACAAGAAAAAGGGCAACAACAACAACAACAACAACAATCAGAAATTCAGAACTCTAGAAGAACAACAAGGAGAGTCGGTATTTTGATTCACTGAAACAAGGCATAGTTCGTTAATCTCTACACAACGAAGTCTGAAACGTCTCTCTCTCTCTCTCTCTCTCTCTCTCTCTCTCTCTCTCTCTCTCTCTCTCCTCTCTCTCTCTCTCTCTCTCTCTGTCTCTCTGTCTCTCTCTCTCTCTCTCTCTCTCTTCTCTCTCTCTCTCTGTCTATCTGTCTCTGTCTCTCTCCCTCGGTCTCTGTCTCTGTGAGTCTCTCTTTTCTTCAATGGTCTCTACAGAACAGGACGATGGTCTTCTGAAAAAAAATCATTTTCGTTTCATTTTCATTTCTCTTTTCTTCATGTTTTTTTGTTTGCTTTTCCCCCCTTTTTTCCCGTCTTATTCCCCTAGCTCAAACCCTCTCCGTTTCTCTCTGAACAACTCGTCAACAAAACGTACAAGGGAAGAAAGAAGATCGCTATTGATTGGCTGACGGACGGACGCACGCACGCATGCGCGCACGTGGCCTTCCGGTGGAAAGGGTAATGTCAGTAAGAAAACAAGATGGCCGCCCGAGACAGGGACAGCGGATCGGTGGCACGCCGGCCTTATTCAATCACCGTCCCTCTCCCCTGCAGACCAAATTATCAGCGCGTGTGCGGTTGAATTAATGCGATAATGTTCTGGTGTTTTGTAGGCTGGAATGGAGGGGACAACTCCTGAACAGGGTTGGAAAAAGAAGAGAGGAGAGAGGGAGAGAGATGTCGGGGGAGGGCTGGGGGGGGGGAGAGAGAGAGAGAGAGAGAGAGAGAGAGAGAGAATGAGAGGATGGGGAGATGAGGAGAAGAGAAGGGGGGGGAGGGAGGAACAGAAAGAGGAGAAGAGAGAGGGAGAGAGAGGGTGGGAGATGGCGAAAGAGACACAGAGAGAGAGAGAGAGAGAGAGAGAGATACGTGGAAGAGAGGGGAGGAATGGAGATGAAGGGAGAGAGAGGGGTGGAGTGGGACATAGAGGGATGTGGGCGAGAGAGAGATGGGTAGGGAAATGAAGAGAGAGAAGAGAGAGAGGGGGGGGGGGAGAATGGGACTGGGAGATAGAGGGATGTGGGAGAGGGAGAGAGAGAGAGAGAGACAGAGACAGAGAGACATTGAGAGACAGAGACAAATTGACAAAGACGGAGAAACGTTGAGAGATAGAGACACAGAAAGAGACAGAGGCAGAGAAACAGAGCGACAGTAAAGAGACAGAGTTAGAGGCACACAGAGAGAGAGAGGGAGAGAGAAAGGGAGAGAGAGAGAGGGTGAGAACGGGCGAGAGGTATCCCAGAAATGATGAAAGCAGTGATTACGCGCACGGGTCTGTATCGATCATGTTCCATGACAGGAGACACACAAGGCTTTCAACACCCTAGTTCGTTTCAAACACCTCACCACCCCTGAACCTTGCCCCTCCCCCGCACCTTCCCCCTTCCGGCTTCCCTGCCCCCCCTCCACCCCCTTGAACTTTCCTGCTACTCTCTCCCTCTTGTCAGCCTGGTGTCAGGGTCAGTGCCTTTCTCTCTTAGGGTTACGTCCTATTTTAGCATCCTAAATTCAGGAACCTATTTTTACCAGCAATTCTTATGCATGCATGAAACGATCTTGCCATTGATAAATGTTTGTCACCCATTTTTCACTGGATTTCGACTCTTTTTTTTTCTCATTTCTGATACGCACTCAGTCACAATCTTTTTTCCGTTTGGGGGTTCCACACACCATGAAAAGATGGAGTGATGGCCTAGAGGTAACGCGTCCGCCTAGGAAGTGAGAGAACCTGAGCGCGCTGGTTCGAATCACGGTTCAGCCGCCGATATTTTCTCCCCCTCCACTAGACCTTGTGACGTGGTCTGGACGCTAGTCATTCGGATGAGACGATAAGCCGAGGTCCTCTGTGGTAGCATGCACTTAGCGCACGTAAAAGAACCCACGGCAACAAAAGGGTTGTTCCTGGTAAAATTCTGTAGAAAAATCCACCTTCATAGGAAAAACAAATAAAACTTTATGCAGGAAAAAAAAAATTAAATGGGTGGCGCTGTGGTGTAGCGACGCGCTCTCCCTGGGGAGAGCAGCCCGAATTTGACACGAAGAAATCTGTTGTGACAAAAAAGAAACACAAATGCAAATACAAATACAGTACAAAATGTGACAAATAGGTGCAATAATCTAGGACGCTAAGACAGGATATTTTCCTCCTGGCCAACTATTCTGTAGAAATGTCACAGAGAGTGAAGTTTATTTTGAGCTATCTTGTCCTGCACGTGGTGACCTTATCAGATATCAGTTCATCCCAGTTGATATAAAACCCCAACGACATTTAAACTTTAACTACTTATAGTTAGAAAAGAACACGCAATCGAAAACAAATTGTTATATATGTTTATCAAGCATTCAAAAGAAGAGGGTTTGTCAGCTCAGTAAAGTACTAGTGTCACACTGAGTGTTATATATCATGTATTATCCTTCTTTTTTTTTTGACGTTTATATTTTCAAGTTTATGTGCTAATTTAGAAATTTCCTTCTATTCATAAACAGGTCGTCTTTATTTTTCACGATCCCTCTTTAACGGAGCTTTGGTCTCAATGACAAAATTCTGATTCTGATTCTCCTGGCCAAACAGATAAACACACACACACACACACACACACACACACACACACACACACACACACACACACACACACACACACAAACAAACAAAAACAACAAGCAAACAAACAAGCAAAACCATAATTTACAAGCCTCAGCATGAAGACAGCAAGTTCAGCCGCCATTACAAAATTAGATGTCATTCCCAAACGTAACTGGGTCATTCGTTCATAAGCACACACTTGCACGACACGTGCTTCAGTAAATCATGTCGATCAGATGCACCATATGACGGGCGAAATAGCCGAGTGGTTAAAGCGTTGGACTGTCAATCTGAGGGTCCCGGGTTCGAATCACGGTGACGGCGCCTGGTGGGTAAAGGGTGGAGATTTTTACGATCTCCCAGGTCAACATATGTGCAGACCTGCTTAGTGCCTGAACCCCCTTCGTGTGTATATGCAAGCAGAAGATCAAATATGCACGTTAAAGATCCTGTAACCCATGACAGCGTTCGGTGGGTTATGGAAACAAGAACATACCCAGCATGCACACCCCCGAAAACGGAGTATGGCTGCCTACATGGCGGGGTAAAAACCGTCATACATGTAAAAGCCCACTCGTGCGCATACGAGTGAACGCAGAAGAAGATGATGCGCCACATGACACTCTGGTCAAAACAAACAAGTGCTGACTCACAAGCAGCCATGAGCCAACACCCGCCCGTTCACTCGAGTGCAAAATGCGTGCATAAATGAATACATAGAGGCTATAGTGTCCTGGTATTATAACTATCATGTTCCTTTTTTTCTTCTCTTCGTGTCTCTGTCTCTTTGTGTGTATATATGTGTGTGCGTGTGTGCGTGCATGGGTGTATGTGTGTGTGTGTGTGTGTGTGTGTGTGTGTGTGTGTGTGTGTGTGTGTGTGTGTGTGTGTGTGTGTGTGTGTGTGATCCTTGGGAATCAAGTCATCGTCCATTCACGTCACGTGACCGAGCCAGCGCATGCGTCTCTGTTTCAGCAGAATGCACATGCTGGGAATTCCAGCTCTCTTCAGGACTGTGTTATTTGGAGCCAGGTGATGTTCAGGATACGTCAGAAACAGTGCATGTGGAAGGCGTTGAACTTTCCATCTTGTCGGGCGGGCAGGGTCTACGACTCACTGCTGCACAGGAGGGTGCTTATGACGCAGGCCTTGTCGACCTTGAACTTGTTGTGTCTCCAGCAGCTTCCTGTTCGTCCAAACCCTCTGTGTCAGTGTTGATATGGTAGTAGCCGCGTTGCTGATACGGTCAGTTTAGCTATCTTGATTATACGCTTGTTTAGCTCAGTGAGAAGTGTGAAGAAGTCTGAGATCGTCGAATCCAGGTGCACAAAGTCGTGGACAACATCCACTTCATTATCAGAGATTCTGGTCGGGTGGAAAGTCCATACTCTGTCCCACTTTCTGTGTTTTCTTCAGACTGATGGTGAGACTGAAGTCTCGGAAAGCCTCTCTGGTGAGGCTAGCAAACTGCTGAAGGTTTTCGGCTCAGAGGACAGCGAATATTACGTTTGCCTGCGAGGCCTTTCAACTGAACTTGGGACCTTGTTCATAGGCTGGAGAGACTGAACAGCTTTCACATCTGACCGAATTCACATACAGATGCCTGCCTTGTGTGGCAGATCTGCAGGCGTTCTTCAGCAAAACGGCAAAGAAGGACCCAAATTGGGTGGGTACGAGGACGCAGCCCTATTTCACAATAGATCTGGAAGGCATCGGATGTTAAGCTGTCAAAGACTACAGTGCCCTTCATGTCTTAATGGAAAGATTTAATAATACTGTGGAGCCTAAGTGGGCATCCAATCATGGGTAGGATGTTGATGTGGTCACTCGTGCCAATCAGGCCTTCGTGAAATCTTCGAATAGTGTTCGTTTTTGTTCCCTGGATATTCTGTGGCTGTCTGAGGGAGAAGACCATATCGAGGACCTGTTGGCTCGGAAACCACACTGCGATTTTGGGTAGACTTTTTTCTGTAAGTGCTTGGAGTCTCTTCATTGTGACTCGAGCAAACAGCATCTGAGGGGAAAGATGCCAGAGTAGTTGTTACAGTTGCTTAAGTCACTCTTGTTTGCTTGTTAGTTTTTTGTTGTTGTTCTTTACTGTGTGACGATGGTAGCATCCCTCATGACTTGTGGAACTTCACCTTCTCTCCAGCAGAACCAGAGGAATCCATACTGCTCAATGATTAAGTTCCCTTTTCAGCACTTAAAGTCATCAGCTGGGATGTCATATTTTCCGAAGGCCAGACAGTCCAGAGCCTGAGTTGTATGAGAGTTGTTTCTCTATCCAGTTCCTCCAGCACAGGCAGGTACTCTATGCCATTCAGGGCGTCTTCAGCGACCCTGTCCCCCCCTTCCGAACAGCTTGGAGTAGTGCTGAGCCCAGCGCTCCATCTCTTGTGACCGGTCCCTTGCCTGTGACAAACTTCAGACTTTGTCAAAGTCAGACCCAGTGCCTGCTTGATTCCGTCTTACATCTTCTTAATGTTGCCAGTGTCAGCTGAGATCTGTATCTTTGAGCAGAACTGGGACCAATAGTCCATGGCGCATCATCTGGCGCTCTGAAGTTTGCTGCAGGTGACCCGGAGGACTTGCATGCTATGTTCACTAGGACAGGCTTTGTATGCAGCCAGGGTATTTCTCTTCTCCTCTGAGACAAGTATCATTTCCTCAGCATGTGCTTCAAACCAGATTTTTTCTGGTCTTTCTACCAAATGTAGACATGGCAAGAGATGCAGACAACGTCCATGACTGCACACATTTTTCATGGGCGTTAGCACTGGGTGGGCCTTAAAGAGATTCCCTCACCACGTATGGAATTTCCTCCCCTTTCTCATGCTGCGAGGTCTGTGAGATCGATGCAAAGCAGACCTCTGATTTACACCAGCCTGTTATTTATAACTTCATCCTATTTTCATCATCGACTTATTCGCACCGTTCTCTCACTTACACAACTCTCCAATCTACGCCATCATTTCATTTGCTCTATCCTCTCATCATACCTTCCTCTCTTTCACATCCTCCTCTATTTGAAACCGTCTCCTCTTTCATACCATCCTTTCATTAGCACCATTCTCTCATGTGCACCACTGCCACGGTCGATAGCCATTGAATATTCATACCTCTGGAAAACCTGGCACTGACCCTTGCGAAAAGCCACTAATAAATTTCGACGCCAGACCGGCGCCTAATGAACCCTTTCACATGTGCACACATTCCGGTGCTGTCTCTGTCGGTTAATCTGATTGGGCGAGGAGAGTCAGTGTGCCTGGCGAATGATGTCATGAGGGAGTTGACTGGTCGGTATTCGGGACATCAATCACTGGGCGAGAGATCCGCTTCTGGGGTGGGGGGAGAGATGAGGTTATTAGTTTTTACGCTGATTGTTTTTTTCTTTATCTTTTACGCTTGGAAAACTAGCTGACGCTTCTTGGATGGTTGAGCGTAATATAGTGTGATGCGTTTCTGGGCAAAATGTGATTTTGTTTTCGTTGAGATGTAGGATAAAGGTACTGGAAGTTGATTATATAAGTGAAAGTTTCCGTGTGATGTATTGCGTACAGTAATATTGTGCATGCACTTTCTTTCCGGCTATGTCAGTGTTCACCAGTGATCTCCACCGATGATGGACACTACGCATCGTCATCCTCGGTTCCCCAGAGACAACCATGATGACCGCCATATATCAATACATAGGCCATGTGGTACTCCCTCTGTCTCTCTCTCTCTCTCTGTCTCTGTCTCTATCTCTCTCTGTCTCTCTCTCTCTCTGTCTGTCTCTCTCTCTCTCTCTCTCTCTCTCTCTCTCTCTCTCTGTGTTATACTCGTACATTATACATGTATTAAGTATTCAGTATAACTACATTTATATGCGTACATGTTTGTGTGTCTCTTAGAACAACGGCAGATGTGTAAGTCGGCCAAAGTGCTAATATCTTCACCGTTGGAAAATAAAGATTCATTCATTCATTCATTCATTCATCCATTCATTCTCTGTCTCTCTCTCTCTCTCTTTCTCAGTCTGTCACACACACACACACACACACACACACACACACACACACACAC
>NC_134891.1:21499127-21506627 GCF_041734735.1 Babylonia areolata
TTCACCGCTGCCCTACTGGCCGTGAAAGGCTATGAGAGTCTTTTCTGTCTTGTCATATGAGAGAGAGAGAGAGCGATAGAGGGAGAGAGAGAGGGGGTGAGATTGGGAGAGAGAGAGAGAGGGAGAGAGAGGGGGAGGGAGAGAGAGGGAGAGAGAGAGAGGGAGAGAGAGAGGGAGGGAGAGAGAGGGAGAGAGAGAGAGGGAGAGAGAGGGTGGGAGAAAGAGAGAGGGAGAGAGAGGGAGGGAGGGAGAGAGAGGGAGGGCGAGAGAGGGAGAGAGAGAGGGAGAGAGAGAGGGGGAGAGAGAGGGGGGGAGAGAGGGGGGAGAAAGAGAGAGGGAGAGAGAGGGAGGGAGGGAGAGAGAGGGAGGGCGATAGAAGGAGAGAGAGAAAGGGAGAGAGAGAGGGAGAGAGAGAGGGAGAGAGAGAGGGGGAGAGAGAGAGGGAGGGAGAGAGAGGGAGGGAGAGAGAGGGTGGGAGAAAGAGAGAGGGAGAGAGGGAGGGAGACAGAGGGAGAGAGAGAGAGGGAGGGAGAGGGAGGGAGAGAGAGGGTGGGAGAAAGAGAGAGGGAGGGAGGGAGAAAGAGGGAGGGCGAGAGAGGGAGAGAGAGAGAGAGAGGGGGGGGGAGAGAGAGAGGGGGAGAGAGAGGGGGAGGGAGAGAGAGAGAGAGTTAGTGTTCACCAGTGATCAGGGTTCCAGACCCCGTTTCCGCATGATGTTTTGTGTCCTTGAGGAAAGGCACTTTTCTCGGATTTTCCTCACTCAGCCTAGGTCTGAATGGGCGCTTGTCTTTGGTCGGACCGAAAGGTTACGATGGCGGAAAGGAGAGGACTGGGCCCCGCCTTCCTATACCGAGCACTGGACACAGTGGGTATGAATTCACTGCCCGACTGGCCGTGAAAGGCTATGAGAGTCTTTTCTGTCTTGTCATATGAGAGAGAGAGAGTGAGGGGTAGAGAGAGAGGGAGGGAGAGAGAGGGGGAGGGCGAGAGAGGGAGAGAGAGAGGGAGGGAGAGAGAGAGAGGGAGAGAGAGGGTGGGAGAAAGAGAGAGGGAGAGAGAGGGAGGGAGGGAGAGAGAGGGAGGGCGAGAGAGGGAGAGAGAGGGGGGGAGGGAGAGAGGGGGAGAGAGAGGGGGAGGGCGAGAGACAGAGAGGGAGGGAGAAACAGAGAGGGAGAGAGGGGGGAGGGCGAGGGAGAGGGAGGGCGAGAGAGGGAGAGAGAGAGGGAGGGAGAGAGAGGGGGAGGGCGAGAGAGAGGGAGGGAGAAAGAGAGAGGGAGAGAAAGGGAGGCAGAGAGAGGGAGATAGAGAGGGAGAGAGAGAGGGGGAGGGCGAGAGAGGGAGAGAGGGGAAGGGAGAGGGAGAGAGAGAGGGAGGGAGGGAGAAAGAGAGAGGGAGAGAGAGAGAGAGAGGGAGGGAGGGAGAGGGAGGGAGAGAGAGGGTGGGAAAAAGAGAGAGAGGGAGGGAGGGAGAGAGAGGGAGGGCGAGAGAGGGAGAGAGAGAGGGGGAGAGAGAGGGGGAGGGCGAGAGAGAGAGAGGGAGGGAGAAACAGAGAGGGAGAGAGGGGGGAGGGCGAGGGAGAGAGGGAGGGCGAGAGAGGGAGAGAGAGAGGGAGGGAGAGATAGGGGGAGGGCGAGAGAGAGGGAGGGAGAAAGAGAGAGGGAGAGAAAGGGAGGGAGAGAGAGAGAGGCAGAGAGAGGGAGATAGAGAGGGAGAGAGAGAGGGGGAGGGCGAGAGAGGGAGAGAGGGGAAGGGAGAGGGAGAGAGAGGGGGAGGGCGAGAGAGAGAGAGTTAGTGTTCAGCAGTGATCATGGTTCCTGACCCCGTTTCCGCATGATGTTTTGTGTCCTTGAGGAAAGGCACTTTTCTCGGATTTTCCTCACTCAGCCTAGGTCTGAATGGGCGCTTGTCTTTGGTCGGACCGAAAGGTTACGATGGCGGAAAGGAGAGGACTGGGCCCCGCCTTCCTATACCGAGCACTGGGCACAGTGGGTATGAATTCACCGCTGCCCCACTGGCAGTGAAAGGCTATGAGCCTTTTCTGTCTTGTCATATGAGAGAGAGAGAGTGACGGGTAGAGAGAGAGGGAGGGAGAGAGAGGTGGGAGAGGGAGGGAGAGAGAGGGGGAGGGCGAGAGAGAGAGAGGGAGGGAGGGAGAAAGAGAGAGGGAGAGAGAGAGAGGCAGAGAGAGAGGGGGGAGGGAGAGGGAGGGAGAGAGAGGGAGGGAGAAACAGAGAGGGAGAGAGGGGGGAGGGCAAGAGAGAGAGAGGGAGGGCGAGAGAGGGAGAGAGAGAGGGAGGGAGAGATATGGGGAGGGCGAGAGAGAGAGGGAGGGAGGGGGAAAGAGAGAGGGAGAGAGAGGGAGGGAGACAGAGGGAGAGAGAGAGAGGGAGAGAGAGAGGGAGGGAGAGGGAGGGAGAGAGAGGGTGGGAGAAAGAGAGAGGGAGGGAGGGAGAAAGAGGGAGGGCGAGAAAGAGAGAGGGAGAGAGAGAGAGAGAGGAGAGAGAGAGAGGGGGGAGAGAGAGGGAGAGAGAGAGGGGTAGGGCGAGAGAGAGAGAGACTTAGTGTTCAGCAGTGATCAGGGTTCCAGACCCCGTTTCCGCATGATGTTTTGTGTCCTTGAGGAAAGGCACTTTTCTCGGATTTTCCTCACTCAGGCTAGGTCTGAATGGGCGCTTGTCTTTGGTCGGACCGAAAGGTTACGATGGCGGAAAGGAGAGGACTGGGCCCCGCCTTCCTATACCGAGCACTGGACACAGTGGGTATGAATTCACCGCTGCAGTGAAAGGCTATGAGAGTCTTTTCTGTCTTGTCATATGAGAGAGAGAGAGAGGGGGGGAGGGGGAGAGAGAGAGGGAGGGAGAGAGAGGGGGAGGGCGAGAGAGGGTGAGAGAGAGGGAGAGAGAGAGGGAGAGAGAGGGTGGGAGAAAGAGAGAGGGAGAGAGAGGGAGGGAGGGAGAGAGAGGGAGGGCGAGAGAGGGAGAGAGAGGGAGGGAGGGAGAGAGGGGGAGAGAGAGGGGGAGGGCGAGAGACAGAGAGGGAGGGAGAAACAGAGAGGGAGAGAGGGGGGAGGGCGAGGGAGAGAGGGAGGGCGAGAGAGGGAGAGAGAGAGAGGGAGGGAGAGATAGGGGGAGGGCGAGAGAGAGGGAGGGAGAAAGAGAGAGGGAGAGAAAGGGAGGGAGAGAGAGAGAGGCAGAGAGAGGGAGATAGAGAGGGAGAGAGAGAGGGGGAGGGCGAGAGAGGGAGAGAGGGGGAGGGAGAGGGAGAGAGAGGGGGAGGGCGAGAGAGAGAGAGTTAGTGTTCAGCAGTGATCATGGTTCCAGACCCCGTTTCCGCATGATGTTTTGTGTCCTTGAGGAAAGGCACTTTTCTCGGATTTTCCTCACTCAGCCTAGGTCTGAATGGGCGCTTGTCTTTGGTCGGACCGAAAGGTTACGATGGCGGAAAGGAGAGGACTGGGCCCCGCCTTCCTATACCGAGCACTGGGCACAGTGGGTATGAATTCACTGCCCGACTGGCCGTGAAAGGCTATGAGACTCTTTTCTGTCTTGTCATAAAAAAATCACAGAGAGAAGGAGAGAGAGAGGGAGGGAGAGAGAGGGGGGAGGGCGAGAGAGAGAGAGAGGGGGGGAGGGAGAGGGAGAGAGAGGGGGGAGGGCGAGAGAGAGAGGGAGGGAGAAAGAGAGAGGGAGAGAGAGAGAGGGAGGGAGAGGGAGGGAGAGAGAGGGTGGCAGAAAGAGAGAAGGAGAGAGAGGGAGGGAGAGAGAGGGAGGGCGAGAGAGGGAGAGAGAGAGGGGAAGAGAGGGAGGGGGAGGGCGAGAGAGAGAGAGAGGGAGGGAGAAACAGAGAGGGAGAGAGGGGGGAGGGCAAGAGAGAGAGGGAGGGAGAGATATGGGGAGGGCGAGAGAGAGAGGGAGGGAGGGGGAAAGAGAGGGAGAGAGAGAGAGAGAGAGGGGGGGAGAGAGAGAGAGGGGGAGAGAGAGGGGGAGAGAGAGGGGGAGGGAGAGAGAGAGAGAGTTAGTGTTCAGCAGTGATCATGGTTCCTGACCCCGTTTCCGCATGATGTTTTGCGTCCTTGAGGAAAGGCACTTTTCTCGGATTTTCCTCACTCAGCCTACGTCTGAATGGGCACTTGTCTTTGGTCGGACCGAAAGGTTACGATGGCGGAAAGGAGAGGACTGGGCCCGCCTTCCTATACCGAGCACTGGACACAGTGGGTATGAATTCACCGCTGCCCCACTGGCAGTGAAAGGCTATGAGACTCTTTTCTGTCTTGTCATATGAGAGAGAGAGAGTGACGGGTAGAGAGAGAGGGAGGGAGAGAGAGGTGGGAGAGGGAGGGAGGGAGAAACAGAGAGGGAGAGAGGGGGGAGGGCAAGAGAGAGAGGGAGGGCGAGAGAGGGAGAGAGAGAGGGAGGGAGAGATATGGGGAGGACGAGAGAGAGAGAGGGGGAGGGCGATAGAGAGAGAGAGGGAGAGAGAGGGGGAGAGAGAGAGGGGGGAGAGAGGGAGGGAGGGAGAGAGAGGGAGGGAGAGAGAGGGTGGGAGAAAGAGAGAGGGAGAGAGAGAGGGGGGAGAGAGAGAGGCAGAGAGAGGGAGGGAGAGAGGGAGAGAGAGGGAGAGAGAGGAAGAGGGAGAGGGGTGCAGAGAGAGGGAGAGAGGAAGGGAGAGAGAACACTGAACACTGAAATGTTTAATATCACTAGCTGTAAAGCTTTAGTGACATACTAGGTACTAATCAGAACAAAAAATTAATGGTGCAAAACAGATAAAATGGAACAGAAAGGGGAAAAAATCATAAACTAATAAGAGATTTGCAACACTTTGGCACTTTGTCATTATTAGCTTTAACTCACTTAGTACGGACAGTCCTCTCTTCTCCTCTACACAGACCCCTCGGATGTCCAGTGGATGTCTGAATGACCCAACCTTTAGCTTCCGTCGTCAGAATTGTGGTATTCTTTGTCAACATTCACCTCTTCAGCATAAGAGCCTTCCACTTGCAATATTTTGATGGTGCTAATTGGGGTGAAACGCTGTTAACGTCGTCTCTTTCGCCGTTCGTATGGAGAGAGTTAAGTACATGTGACAGGGGGTTAGTGTGCCTTGTTTTCAGTCGTTCGTCTCCAAGGTCTGGACAGTACGCAGAAAACAAAGTCCATATAAATCATACGATAAAATATTTACGCATGTAACATCGACACACATCATATCAAGTTAAATTCATACTAAAGAACATGTAAATCCTGAAATGATTATTCGTGCCTCAACATCAAAACCCATCATATCAATACGAACACATCAAATAATTACAGTGTCGAGATTGACCATCCAAATGTAGCCCTTCCTTTTTATCCATGCTTTTTTCCTCATAGAACCCATACCAATTTTCAGTTGATTAATGAGTTTTTGGACCCATAATGGATGTTTTCAGAGAGAGAGAGAACGAACGAACGAACGAACGAACGAACGAAATTGTTTCAATGAACTTTGGCCATGGACCACAATTCAAAACCATGGGACTGGGGGTGGGCATGGGAAGGGGTATTATAACACTTGAATAGATGACACAATATCATAATGTTCATGGACTTGACATTAATTCTACTTAAATATATGATTTCTCCTTTTGATCGCATGGAAAATAAATTTTGATGCATGGCAATTTCTCTGCTTGTTGTTTGATCGTAGAAGTGAACTAAGAGACATGTTTAAACAGTCTTGAAGAAATTTTGTCCGTCAATCAATATATACAGAACAAAAAACAACAAATGCTATTCGTCTTCTAGTTCACCTTGGCAAAAGGGACACACACAGAGAGAGAGAGAGAGAGAGAGAGAGAGAGAGAGAGAGTCATTCCGTTCATTGAGGTAAATGTTCATAAGCATCACGTGAAAACATGCACCCCTTTCCCTCTCCCTCCCATTCCTATACACAGTCACGCTGTGAGAAAGACAGAGGACAGACAGACAGACAGACAGGCAGACAAATAGACAAACACAGAGAGAGACAGGCACACAGTTTCAGTTTCAGTAGCTCAAGGAGGCGTCACTGCGTTCGGACAAATCCATATACGCTACACCACATCTGCCAAGCAGATGCCTGACCAGCAGCGTAACCCAACGCGCTTAGTCAGGCCTTGAGAAAAAAAAGGTGAATAAATAATAGATAAGCTTACACAAATAAATAAATAAATAAATAATAACTATAATGTAAAAAAAATAAAAAAAAATAACAATGATGATAAAAAGCAAATAGATGTAAAACATGAAGACACACATTCACATATACACCCACACATGCATAACAGATATGCACCGAACATGCAGTTTCACAGATATGAAAGCACAGTCAAATACATATAAACGTACATAAGCTCCAACACACACACACACACACACCACACACATTACCCTGCACCTCCTCTACCCCCTCCTCCACACACTCATTTCTAGTCTACGTATCACATCTTCCACGGCACACACACACATACACACACACACACACACACACACACACAGATGAGCACTTACTTGTACAAGCACACACACATATGCCCATATCTCCACACACACATATATATATATATATATATATATATATATATATATATATATATATATACGTTGCAATATCCTGTTGCTCCCACAGTGTAGGCATACATACACTCACACACAAAGAGACTTTAGCTTTGGCGTATAACAGCAAAGCTTTTTACGTGACGTTTTATGGTTATAACTGATAGTGTGTGCGTGCGTGCGTGCGTGCGTGCGTGCGTGCGTGTGTGTGTGTGCGCGCACGCGCGCTCTCGTGTGTGTGTGTGTGTACGTGTGCATGCGCGCGCGAGATCCTGAGGTAAACAGACACCCAGATTTCTCTTTGGAATGGGAGGAGAGTAGGTAGGATGTGTGGAATGCAAGGGAATAAAAAAAACGCCGAGGTGCTCGGACTGACGTAGTATATAGCAAGGAGAAGAGGGAGAAGGGGGAGAAGAGGGAGAAGGAGGAGAAGAGGGAGAAGGGGGAGAAGAGGGAGAAGGAGGAGAAGAGGGAGAAGGGGGAGAAGAGGGAGAAGGGGGAGAAGAGGGAGAAGGAGGAGAAGGGGGAGAAGGGGGAGAAGAGGGAGAAGAGGGAGAATGGGGAGAAGAGGGAGAAGGGGGAGAAGGGGGAGAAGAGGGAGAAGGAGGAGAAGAGGGAGAAGGAGGAGAAGAGGGAGAAGGGGGAGAAGAGGGAGAAGGGGGAGAAGGAGAAGGAGGAGAAGAGGGAGAAGAGGGAGAAGGGGGAGAAGAGGGAGAAGGGGGAGAAGGAGGAGAAGAGGGAGAAGGAGGAGAAGAGGGAGAAGGGGGAGAAGGAGGAGAAGAGGGAGAAGGAGGAGAAGGAAGGGGGAGAAGGAGGAGAAGAGGGAGAAGAGGGAGAAGGGGGAGAAGGGGGAGAAGAGGGAGAAGGGGAGAAGAGGGAGAAGGGGGAGAAGAGGGAGAAGGGGGAGAAGGAGGAGAAGAGGGAG
>NC_134891.1:21519127-21534127 GCF_041734735.1 Babylonia areolata
AGTAGTGAATGAATATAATTATCTAGGGTTTGTTTTTACAACAAAAATGAGTATAAACAAAGGAGTAGGGATTTTAGCAGCAAAAGGCAAACATGCATGCATTGACTGTATAAAATATATAACGAAGCTGAATGATATTTCCAAAGGATGTTTTTTCAAAATATTCGATGCTCAGGTACAGCCCATTCTTTTGTACGCTTCTGAGATGTGGGGTCTTAACAGACTTGATAATATTGAGAAAGTTCATTCCTTTGCATGTAAACGTTTTTTGAACATAACACTTAGAGTACCAAACAAGTTTGCATACGGCGAATTAGGACGTTATCCACTGTATATAAATAGTGCAACAAGGTGTATCAAGTACTGGTTAAGGTTGCTGAATATGAATGTGCACCGATTACCCAGACAGGCATATTTGATGTTGTTTAACTTAAAAGAAAGGGGGAAAAAATGCTGGGTGTCTTTAGTAAAAAATACTTTATTTAGACTTGGGTTTGGATATGTCTGGTTGCAACCAGGCGTTGATTATGAGCAAACATTTTTGTCATTATTTAAGCAAAGAATGAAAGATATATTTATGCAGGACTGGGACGAGTCAGTAATGTCTAAAGATATATATCATAACTACAGACTGTTTAAAACTGGTTTTCAGTGTGAACAATATTTTGAATATGTGGATAAAAAGTGTTTTAGGGACTGTTTGGTAAAATTACGGCTTGGTTTGCTCCCAATAAATGGATCATTTTTTAGAAGAACATTCAAATGTAATTCAAATTACGCATGTAAACGTTGTAATGTAATCGAAGATGAAAACCATTTTATAAACAATTGTGTCCTTTACAATAACCTGCGGCAAAAACATTTGAACTCTGAAGGTCAATCGTATGTTCACTTGATGAAGAATGGTTCTGTTTACAGTATTCGTAAACTATGCATTTATACGAGTATATTTAATGCCCTGAAGATACGACAGGAATTCTGTGACAACAATGATGAAAGTTAGAATTAATTTACTATGCACGAGAAGCACTTTTGTTCTACAGGTTAAGTTAGTACGTATTTTACATGTTTTTGTGGCTGAGTGATCACCATATTGTGTACTTGTGACCTCTTTCTAGGGGCCGGAGGCCTGGAGATTAAAGTTTTGTTCTTGTTCTTGTTCTTGTTCTCTCTCCCTTACTCTCTCGCTCTTTCTCTCTCTCGCTCTCTCTCTGTCTTGCTCTCTCTCTCTCTCTCTCTTTCTCTCTCTCGCTCTCTCTCTGTCTCTCTGTCTCTGTCTCTGTCTCTCTGTCTCTGTCTCTGTCTCTGTCTGTCTCTCTCTCTCTCTCTCTCTCTCTCTCTCTCTCTCTCTCTCTCTCTCTCTCTTCCAATGCCTTTCCCTTTCCTTCGCTGCCTAGTTCTGTTGCAGGACACAAATGAAAAAAGATGGGGAAGGAAGTCACCGGGGGATCTGGGTTGGATGGACATGGAAGGGGAAGAGTTGGGTTAGAGCGACGGGGATGTAGAGAATAAATAATCAATAATCTTGAAAAAGAAGTGCATCATAGTGATGTCAGAGAAACTATGAACGAACTGACCAAGAAGAATGAGTGTCTGACGGCAGAGAATGAAAGATTAAAAGAGAGACTTGACAAAGTAGAAAGAAAAACTGATGACCTCGAAGGTCACTCGAAAAGAAATAATCTGATTTTCTATGGGTTTTTTTCAAGAAGAGACAGTGAAACAAAGAAAGACTGTGAAGATATACTGCAGGACCTCATTACTGACAAATTAGAATTGTCAGGTGATGTTGAGTTTGATCGTGTCCACCGTCTGAACAATAAACATGATTCCCCTATCATTGCTAAGTGCACATTTTACAAAGATAAGGAACGAATTTTGATAGCAAAAAACAAACTGAAAGGGAGCACTATCTTTGTGGGGGAAGATTTCACTCAAAGAGTGCGTGATATCAGAAAGCGACTTAATCGCCATTTGAAACTTGCCAGAGAAAGTGGAAAACGAGCTACAATTGTATTTGATTATCTTCTGATCGATGGCAAGACATTTCTCCTCGATGAAATGATCAACTGAAGGAAAGAAGCTAGGGATTTGGCCGGCCCAAACGCAAAGGTAATGTCACAATAAAAACCACCCTGACAGAGAATGCACGGGTATCGGAATCTAAAGTGACACCGCTTTCTAATTTGAGCCTTAAGAACACATGCACCACAATCGTTCAACCGGTTTCAGTGAGTTTTAAATCTCACGCTGATCTTGCAAGAAAAAATACAGCCAATGCAGTGCAAGAAAATGAGATTGTTTGTGAACTTCCCATACAGTCAAACTGTAAATATGTACATAGAGAGAGTGAAGTTGGGAAATCATACGATATCGCAGGTGAAAGAGTGAACGAGTGTGAGGCTGAGAATGTTGGATGTACTGATTCGGTTAATTCGGCTGCAGGTAATAATCAATCTTTCTCCTTTCTACATTGGAATGTCGGTTGTCTGTTAAACAAACTTGGCGATAGAATGTTTATAAATTATATAGCTACATTTGATTTTGTTTGCCTTGTCGAAACATTTATGGATAACCTGGATTCCCCCTTTGTTCCCCGACCACACGATATTTTGTAAAGCTGCAGTGAAGCTGTCTCATCATGGCAGGAGGTGTGGGGGAGTGGTTTGTTTGATGAAGAACGAGTTTGTACCGTATGTTACTGAACTGAAATGTGATGAAGATAATATTTTATGCTTCTTGCTTGATAAAACATTGTTTAATTTTGAAAATAACGTAATTTATATATGTACTTACGTACCACCTGTCAGTTCACCTTATTACTCAATTACCGGTATTGACAATGGAATATCTTGTTTGGAAAATGTATTAGCTGATAATCTTCTAATGAAAGATAATGTAGATATTTTGTTATTTGGTGACTTAAATGGCAGAACGTCAATATTTTGCCAAATATTCAAGATCGTTTGTACTCCTCCGTTTTTCATAAAACGAATTGTGAAATGCATTATGTCAATCAGAAGACTCAGTTCTCAATTCTTACGGTAAAATGTTATTGAATTTATGTGTTGCTTTTGACTTGTATTTTCTAAACAGCGTATGTAATGGTGACCTTCAAGGAAACTACACATACGTTTCAGATTCAGGCAACAGCGTAAATGATTATTTTTTGGCTTCTGAATTTTGTCGATTGTATGTAGCAGAAAAGTTTGAATCTGATCATCAACCTCTTGAATTGTACTTTTATTCGAAAAATGTGGTTTCTTGTGATCATTCATTACAAAATGATCTTTCGTTTATATAAAAAATTATTTGGAATCCTGAACATGCACAACAATACTGTAACAATATGCAGTCTGTAGATACAAAGGAAACCCTGAACTATGCTGTTAGTTTGATAGATGTTGATATTGACCAAACACTACATGTATTTAATAGTTATATAACACAACAAGCTGACTGAATGAAAAAGAAAATCAATATCAACAAGAAAAGGTTGAATGAATGGTATGATGTAGAATGTAAAATGTTTAGACAAAATGTCAGAAGATTATTCAGAGTGTCTAAAAAAATCATCAAAGAAGGAAGATTATGTAAACTTTTGTAAAGCTAGAAGAGAATGTAAACATCTATTGCAGAGAAAAAGAAAAAAATATAACCAAGTTATTTTGGATCAGTTGATTTTATCTGTTGATGACCAAAGAGATTTCTGGCGAAACATGCACATTTCAAACAAAAAGGTTTATCAATCGAATAATATTAACGTCCATGATTGGTTTGTTCACTTTAAGAATGTTCTTGAAAACGAATCCGGTGAATGCGAAACTTCATGTTTAAATAGTGATACAACTGATGTCAATGATTATGACAATAAAGAAGAAAATAACTATATTTTAAATAGACCTATTTCAAAAGAAGAAGTGTTAATTTCAATTAAGAATTTAAAGTGTGGTAAGGCAGCAGGTCCTGATGGCATTATTGGCGAATTGTTTGTTAATGCTAAAGACGATGTAATTGACTTTCTTGTTAGATATTTCAACAAATTATTTGACACAGGCAAGTATCCTGAAAACTGGAAAGAATCTATCATTCTCCCCTTGTTTAAGAAAGGTAACATAAATGAACCTAATAATTATAGAGGTATTTCCTTGTCAGACAGTAGTAGTAAATTGTTTAGCTCTGTCATAAACGCAAGACTGCAAGAATGGGTTAATATGAACATCACAGGGGAATACCAGGCTGGCTTTAAAAAGAACTATTCGACAGTTGATCACATGTTCACCTTACTTGCATTCATTCAACAACAATTTGCTTTTGATAGAAAATTATACGTAGCATTCATTGATTTTGAAAAAGCATTTGACTCCATATCAAGAAAACTTCTGTGGCCTGTTTTGTTAAAAAATGGTATCAAAGGTAAACTATTTCGATGTGTTAAAAATATGTATGACACTGTGAAAGCTAAAGTTCGATGCGGCACCCAGTATACTGGATATATTAGTTGTACGAATGGTGTAAAACAGGGAGATGCTTGTAGTCCCATTCTCTTTACATTATTTATAAATGAACTTGCTTTAGAGATAATTGATAACGGCAGACATGGTGCAAATTTTAGTCTAGAGATGATTGAATTGTTTATTCTTTTGTTTGCAGACGATATAATTTTGTTATCAGAAACTGTGATTGGTTTGCAGACGCAGTTAAATAACCTTTGTAAAGCTGCAACCCAGTTACAGCTAAAAGTTAACATGGATAAAAGTAGTATTATAGTGTTTAGAAAAGGTGGATTTCTAGCTGCTTCGGAGAAATGATTCTATGATAAATCTGAGATGTCTGTTGTTAATTCTTACCGATATCTGGGGATATTATTTTCTACGAAATTAAGTTTTAGTCATGCATGTAATGATTTAGCAAGTAGGAGAGAGACTTCCGCTCATCGGACGGGTCGGACGTGTTTCGACTAGCTCTCCCGTTCTTTTTTTTTCTCGTGCAGTGATGAGTAGTGCAATGAATTGATCATTGCTTTTTCACGAGCAGGAGTGCTGTGCTGTACGTGACTGGAGCTTTTCTTCTTTTCGGTTTCAACCCCTTTTCTTCTTCTTATATGCAGTGATGTTTCTCAGAGCAAGTTTCATATCATGAGCACTTCTGTATCAAAATATTTTGGAAAGACTGCTGGCAAGAAAACACGGGAAAGTTGTTCGTCGTTGAGTGAGAGCCCAGAGACAGGAAAGACAAGACAAAGTAAGAGGAAACAGAATAAAGTAAGTGAGAACGGCGCAGACGAAGAAAACGATATGTCCCTTCATGCTAAATTAGATGAAATAAGTAAAAAACTAGAAACATTAACTGAAACCCAGGAAGATGTGAAGCAGATTAGAGAGGATATGAACAGACTGACAACACAATTAACTGAGCAGATAGATAGGTTAGAAGGTGTCATTTTTGAACTGCAGACAGATAAAGATAAACTTAATAAAGAAGTCAAACTGCTAAAGGATGAAAATGTTAGCCTCAGTAGCCAGTTGGAGCAACAGAAGACGGAGTTAAGAAACTACAAGTGGGCTCAGAACGACCTCGAACAGCACGGGCGGCAGTGGAATGTGCGGGTCTTTGGAGTGAAGGAAGAGGCACAGGGAAAGGAGGAGAGTGTGGAGGACTGCATCAGGAAGTGCACAGAGATCTTCACTGACAAGGTTGGCGTTCCAGTGGCTACAGACGACATCGAAGTGGCTCACCGCTCGGGTCGCCCCGGTACTGGCAGACCACGCCCCATTTTGGTGAGGTTTTTTTCACGTCAGAAAAAGAAGACTGTGATGGAGAATAGAAGGAGGTTGAAACAGAGTGGTGTGTCAGTAGGTGAGGACTTGACCAAACTCAACTACAATTTATTAATGAACGCAAACAAACATTCAGCAACTCTTTCGGCATGGTCCACAAATGGGAAGATACTGGTTAAACTGAAAAATGGCAAGACACTGAAACTTGATGTAAACATGAATCTGGACGACACTTTGAGAAAAGAGATGGCATGATGTGTTTGATGAAAACAAATTGTGAGTGCAATGTAATGTACGGTGGGGGGGTGGGGGGTTGGGGGGGGGAGATGGGGGCGGGATAAATGAGAGAGATAAATGACTAGGTATCCAGGTGTTTTTTTGTTTTGTTTGTTTTTTTGTTTTTGTGTGTGTGTGTGTGTGTGTGTGTGTGTGTGTGTGTTGTTTTGTTTTGTTTTCTGATCAACACAATATTTCCAGTCTGTGTGGGGTGTGATAGGATGTCCGCAAAATTTCCTGCAATTAAATTTCGATACAATTCCCACTCATACCCCATCGCCCTAACTACACTTGAGACACAGAGTAATTGTGGTTTAGTTTACGCAATGTTTTGTAAACTGTATTCTTTAAAAAAGAAAAAAAAAAAGTAACTGTGCGCCGTACAGTGGGGGGTGGGGCCTTGGATGGGGTGGGGTGAGATTTGGGGATAGGGGAGGTGTGGGGAGGGGGGACAGGATTGTGTCTTAGCATCATGGTCAGTTCGTGGCTTTGCTTTGAACCACCCGTCCCCTTTTCTTTCTTTCCCGGGTGTGCGTCGGGGTCCGCATCGCGCGCCCATTGGTGTACTGGGACAAGTAAAATGGTATACAAGCACCCATCCCCGTGCCCCGTACGCAGTGGATTAGTGTAACAGGATTCTGGTATTATTATTATTACTATTATTATTATTATTATTATTTTCATTATTTTTTTTTTTATATGCATGCATGTTAATGATCACTAGATTACCAGATTTCATTACTTCAGGAAGGGGAGGGGGGGGGGGGAACAGCGGAAGAGAGAGATAAAAGTAGTAGAAAACTTAAATTGTTGGTGAGGGAAGGAATGCTGACAAGGTTGGGGATAAAGAAAGGAAGAGAAGAGGAGGTGGGGTGAGAAAGGAAGGTAAAGAAAAGAGAGTGAACTGTCCATATGTAGCGAAGCTCAACAAAGAAACATTAGCGAACAATTAAAATGGCGACTGTGATGTTTTTGTTCTTACAAAAGTGTTCAAAGTGCTTCAAGTCACAGTACAAACAGTTAACAAGGAAATGTTGCACAAAACTAACATGTACGATACAGCCTGCAATTCTCATGTAATTATATATGATGTTGCTGACCAAAAGTTAAGCATTCTGTTTACCGATATGAACTGATGTGTCAAGAAGCGCGCGCGCGCACACATACACACACACACATACACACTGACATGCATATGAATTTTCATTCTTGGTCAACCACACATCCAGTCCAAAATTTTTATATGGATGTTGACTTTGAAAAATTTAAATGTTAATAGTTTTAAACACTAAAGTAAGAATGTGGAAACATTCGCTTTGTGGAGAAACTGCGATGCTGTTGATAATGTGCGCGAGATGAGTTGTGCAGTTGTTTTTTTTTGTTTTTTTTAATTTTTTTTTTTTTTATCAGTGTGTTCGTGTTTTCCTTCTCATCCTCTCTTCCCTCTCTCTCGTTCCATCTACCCATGTCATTATAATGTTATATCATTGATCGGAGTAAATTTGGGCCACTGAGAGAAAGAGGAAGCATTGCGGGAAAAGAGAGAGAAAAATAGTTTGGCTGTGTCATTATGTATATTTATGCAGAAGAGAGAAAAGTTAGGCAGATGGGTATCGTTTTCTTTGGGTGGTGTATTTATTTAGACATTATGCAGTAATATATACTGGTCTACACCTTGCATATTATGGAACCCATTTCTATGATCCGTATTGAATCACAAGCTGTATGTCACGGTCGACAGTGATTTTTTGTGTTTGGGGCGGGGGTGGGGGGGGGGGTTGTTGTTGTTGGTGTGTATGTTGAACAATTTGCTAGTATTTTTTTTTTCCACAAACATCATGTAACTTCCCTATACTCAGGTCTCCCCATGTGAAAACGCATATGTGCATGTGGATATGCATGTATGCATTTGCATGTAAATTGATATGTAAGTGTGTATGATATGTAGTATTTGTACATGTGTGTGCACTTATGCATGTGTAGGTTTATCTATATGATATGCATTTATTGGGGTTATTATCATTCCGCTCAAATATCGCGATGGCCAAGACTTGTGTGTGTGTGTGTGTGTGTGTATGTGTGTGTGTGTGTGTCTGTGTGTTGTTTGTTTTTGTTTTGTTTTGTTGTGTGTGTGTGGGTGTGGGTGCGTGTGTGTGTGTGTGTGTGTGTGTGTGTGTGTGTGTGTGTGTGTGTGTGTGTGTGTGTGTGTGTGTGTACGTGTGTGTTCTTCAAATCTATCCTCTATAGACCAGGTTTTTTTGTTGTTGTTTTTTTGTTGTTTTTTTGTGGGGGGGGGGGGGGGGGTTAGGGGGGGGGGGAGTTGTTGTTTTGGTTTTGTGTGTGTGTGTGTGTGCGTGCGTGTGTGTGTGTAAATGTGTGTGAAATTTGTGTGGAAACACTACTACCAGTGCACACGCGCGGGCGCGTGCGTGCACACACATGCTCACATTCACTCTGTTACAAGTAAACACAAGCGCGCGCATGCGCGCACACCTACAATTAATTATCTAACGCTTGTGCACACACACACTCCGAAACTCAAGGTCAAACCCTGATGTTTTTTTCTGGCACGCCAAACTGTGGATGTGAATTGTATTCAAGTTGTTTGTTGCCAGTCTGACCCTTGCCCCCTCCGTCCCTCCCCCTTCCCCCATTCATCTCACACACACTTGGATCATGACTTTGACATTCTTTTTTTTGTGTGTGGATTTCATTCATATTTATCACGGATTTCATGGGTGGCGGAGAACACGGAAACGCGACACAATATGGGAATGTTTTATGTGTGCCGGATGAAAGTTCATGTTTGTTTTTTGTTTCCCCTTGCCATGTTCCTTGTACTGTGCGAGAAAGGCGCACATGACATCAGGTTGAAAATTGTCACTTCTGTCTCTCTCTCTGTGTCTGTCTTCGCCTGTCCCCCTCCCCCCCCCCTCCCCCCCCCTCCCCCCCCCCCCCCTTTCTCTCTCTCTCTCTCTCCTCACACACTCTCTACATCTCTCTATTAAGGAAATGTGTGTTCTGGTCAAAAGAAAAGCATAATGATAATTGTAACGAAAGGCACTTTTCACTCGCGAGCAATCAATTTATTGCTGCGTCTGCTTGCGATGGTAAAGTATATTGTCAGATGTATGTGTAAATGTAACTATATGTCGATTTTTATATCAAATATTTTTGTATGCATGTTTGAATGTTTGCTGGATCCATTTGACATTTTGTCTCAAAGATATTCTTGTGATAAGCATGTGCTCTTTGTCGTCGGTTCAGTTGATGAACCTAGTGGGTTGTTTGATCAATGTACTGATTGTTTTATGCAATATGGATAGTTCTTTATCAATTGTTTCAGTTAATTGTCAGGGCCTGAACAATAGTCAAAAAAGAAGAGATGTGTTTCATTATTTAAAAAATAAACAATATTCGATCTATTTTTTGCAAGATACACATTTTGAAAAAAATATGGAATGTTATATTCTTTCTGAGTGGGGTTATCAAGCTTACTTCGCAAGCCATGCATCTAACGCAAGAGGAGTTGCTATTCTATTTAATAACAATTTTGAATTCAAGGTAAAAAACGTTTATAGGGGTGATGGGGGAAACAGTATTATGATACTGGCCGAAATTAAGCAAAATGACTTTCTGTTTGTAAATGTGTATGGTCCAAATAGAGATGACCCGGAATTCTATGATATTTTAAGCGAAAAAATTAAAGATTTCAATGTCAGTAATGTAATAATTGGTGGAGATTTTAATTTAGTACTCGACCCATCTAGAGACTATAATAACTATAGAAACGTTAACAACCCAAAGGCTAGAGAGATAGTAGAAAAAATGATTAGCGGATTAGAATTGAACGATATCTGGAGGGATCTAAATCAAGATGTTCACAGATACACATGGAGAAGAACTAATCCATTTCAACAAGCTAGGTTGGATTTTTTTCTCATTTCAGATCAAGTAGTTTCTTTCGTTGAAGATGCAGATATTGATTACGGATATAGAACTGACCACTCAATGATCTTGTTAAGGCTAAAATTTGATAACAAATGTAAACGGAACACGTTTTGGAAATTCAACTCCTCATTATTAAAAGATAAGGGTTATTTAGACGAAATTAATGAAGAGATAAAAAAGGTTAAAGAGGAATATGCAGTTAGCCCGTATTTAAGAGAGGCAGTGGATACTATTCCAGTTCAAGACTTACAGTTGTCAGTACCTGATGATCTATTCCTAGACTTTCTATTAATGAAGATTAGATCAAGGACTATTTCTTATGCAACAATGAAGAAAAGGAAAACAAACGAAGAGGAGAATACTTTACAACAAGACATTCAGCAACTAGAAAAGCTAGAAGTAAAAAGTAAGGAAGATGTTATGAATATAGAAGCTAAGAAGGAACGATTGAGAGTTATTCGGGAGAAAAGAATAGAGGGAGTAATTTTAAGATCAAGGGCAAGATGGATAGCAGATGGGGAAAAAGTAACTAAATATTTCTGTAATTTAGAAAAACGTCATTATATAAGCAAGAATATGGCTAGATTAAATGATACACATGGCAGTGTTCTAAATAACCAAAAAGAAATTCTGAAAGAAGTCCAAGGTTTCTATGAAAATTTGTATAAAACTTCAAACGTTGAAGACTGCGAAATTAACGAACTTATAAAAGATATTCCATGTTTAGATGTTGATGAAGCACATGATTTAGAGGGCGATATTACGTTTGAAGAGGCTAGTTTAGTACTAAAAGATATGAAAAACAATAAGAGTCCTGGTACAGATGGTTTCACGGCAGAATTTTTTAAGTGTTTTTGGAGCAGAATAGGTGATTTTGTTGTAAGGTCATTAAACACTAGTTTTAGAAAAGGTCAACTTTCTTGCGTTCAAAAACAAGGAATAATTGTATGTATCCCTAAAGGAGACAAACCTAGAAACTTCATCAAGAACTGGAGGCCAATATCACTGTTAAATATCGTATATAAAATCGGATCGTCATGTATAGCCAACCGTATAAAAACTGTCTTGCCCAAACTTATTGCAGAAGACCAAACTGGCTTTATCAGGAATAGATATTTAGGTGACAATATAAGGTTGATTTATGACACAATAGCTTACTTAGAAGAGCACAATCTACCTGGACTTTTGTTAAATATCGATTTTGAGAAGGCTTTCGATTCAGTTGGTTGGAATTTTATGTTTAAAGTATTAAAAGCATTTGGTTTCCAAAATGGGATATGTAAATGGATAGAAACATTTTATAATAATATCAGATCCTGTGTTCTTGTAAATGGGCAAGTCTCTAGCTGGTTTAGTGTAGAACGGGGATGTAGACAGGGAGACCCACTATCACCGTACCTTTTTGTTTTGTGTGTTGAAATATTAGCAATAATGACACGAGAAAATGAAGATGTACGTGGTATAACGATCAACAATATGGAACACAAACTTTCTCAATACGCAGATGATACTGAATTTCTTTTAGCAGGTGACAAAAAATCATTTGAGACATGCATGCATATAGTGGACACGTTTGGGCGTAAATCAGGCCTACATATGAATTTTGGAAAAACAAGTGCAATTTGGCTGGGAAGTAGTAAAAATTCTAATATTCGGTATATGGAGCATCTAGGGATAGAATGGAATCCACCAAAATTTAGAATTCTAGGAATCTGGTTTACAAATGATTTACAAAACTGTGCAAATATGAACTACTCTGAAAAATTAGCAGATGTTATACAATTATTTAGAGTATGGATAAGAAGGCAAATAACACCCCTTGGACGAATAGCTGTTCTAAAATCATTAATTTTGTCTAAACTGACTCATTTGTGGATTTTACTGCCTAACCCACCTGACAATTTTTTTCGCATTTTACAAAATCACTGTTATAGTTTTGTATGGAACAAAAAGAATGATAAGATAAATAGAAAAACTGCGCATAAAAGTATCAGAAATGGTGGTCTGGGATTACCGGAATTAAAAACCTATGCATCCTCTCTAAAATTGACTTGGATACGGAAAGTGGGTAAAACGCATCATAAATGGAAAAACATTGCCATGGCTAATTTTCCTGTGCTGAATGATATCCATAAATACGGGCCAGAAATAACATTATCTTTCGCTCAAACAAATATTTTTTGGACAGATGTATTTAATGCATACAAAGAATTTTTCTATAAAATAGATTGCAATACCTCTGCTGAGCTTCTGGCAGAACCAGTATTTTATAATCGAAGAATACAAATAGGGAAAACATTTATTCGGGGAAAAACATGGATAGATAAAGGTATATACTGTATTGCACATTTTTTGCTTGAAAATGGACATTTTATTTCTTACGAAGAATTCAAACGAAAATATAATGTCGACATCAATTTTCTTACTTTTGCTGGTTACATATCGGCAGTAAAAGAGCACATTCAAAAGAAGAACATAACCATAGATAATGATCAATGCTTAAATATGTCTATAATTTTCAAGAAATTGATGTCCATATGTAAAGGTTCCAAGCTTTATTATGACATACTTATAGACAATGGTGTTCATCCACAGTGTTGTTCAAAATGGGATGAAAAACTCAACATTGTTCATGACTGGAGAAAATGTTTTTTGTACATTTGTAAGATTCCAGATGTTAAACTGAAATGGTTTCAGATCAGAATTGTGCACAGATGCCTTGGGACAAATGTTATACTTAAAGAGATGGGTGTACTTAACAATGACCTGTGTAGTTTTTGCAACACAATGAAAGATAGTATTAGACACATGTTTTGGCAGTGTACAACCATCCAACGTTTCTGGCAAGAATTAATGGATCTGGTTAACGAAAGATGCCCAAATGCTCAAAATTTGCAATTAACTGAACCATTAGTCATACTTGGACATGACAAAAATATAGTCACTGATCCCACTTTTTATTTCATTTTGTTGCTGGCTAAACAATACTTGCACCAACGCAAGATTAACAGCACTGAACCTGTTCTGCAGGGTTTCATAAAAAAATTGGAATACAGATATACAGTTGAAGAATATATAGCTAGGAAAAACTTTCTTTATAATGATTTTATCAGCAAATGGTCTCCATATAAATCCTTGTTTTTTAATACAAATTGAAATAAGAATATATATTGTCATACAGTTCTGATATTGTTATTACTATATTTTGTATCTTACTATGCAATTTAAAGTATGGCCACATATGTGTCATTTATTGTGAGGTTGACAACCTACAATTTATCAGACTCCTTCGACTGTGCCCGGCGACCTTATATTTGATCTTGATTCATTGATCTTTGCCAGCATGTTCTTGTGGCTGTGTTATTATTACTATTATTATTAGTAGTAGTACTTCTTTTTGTTTCTCTGTGTGTGTGTTTAACAATGTAAAAATTGAATAAAAATGTTTGAAAAAAAAAAAAAAAAAAAGATTTAGCAAGTAGAGGAAAACGGGCTGCGTTCAACATTTTGTGTAAATTGTACAAACTTAACAATAACTCAATCAAATTACTTTTGATGCTATTTGATGCGCAGATCCAACCTATCCTAATGTATGGAGCAGAAATATGGGGTCTGGAAAATGCCGCATCAGTGGTAGAAAGTGTTCACTTGTTTGTATTAAAAAAGTATCTCGGTGTGAGTGCGAGAACACCAAATGTTTAAGTTTATGGTGATCTAGATAGATTCCTTTTGATTGTGAATTCTTCTATTTGTTCCATTAGATACTGGTTAAAGTTGACAAGAATGGACGAACAGAGATTACCTTTTAAGGCATATAACATGTTGTTGAGTTTAGCAAACAAAAGAAGAAACAATTGGGTTTCAAAGGTTCGTGATATATTGTATACTTATGGTTTCATGTATATATGGGAGAACCAAGGTGTGGGCTGTATAAGTTCTTTTTTGGAAATATTGAAACAAAGACTTGTCGACTGTAGATGGCAGAATTGGAATTTCCATGTTAACAATAGTGATATAGAAAATTTAAGTCATGTCACGAGTTAGGGCCTTACTTGATAATGGATATAAATAGATTTATTAGATACGCTCTCACAAGATTTCGTTTTGGTACTTCTGTCCTAGCTGTGCATCGTCTTCGTTATCAGAAATATACTGTAAATACAATGAAATGTCCAATGTGCATGAATGCAACTGACGATGAAGTCCATTTCGTATTTGGTTGTCCTGCTTTTGAGGATTTGAGACACCAGTTCATACATCCTAAATATTATAGAAATCCTTCTGATTTTCGACTTAATCATCTTTTGGCTGCTAGAAATAAGCACACAATTCGAAATTTTGCTAATTACTTATACAAAGCATTCAAAATAAGAGAAATTGCTGTATCTTGAATACATATATGTATGTTTATGTGCGCATGTGCACGCATTTGTGTACCAATGGTTGTGATTATTTCAGTGTATATGGGTTCCTGTATACAGGTACGCGAGTTTAGGTGTATACTTAAATGTATGTGGGCATAGATATATATGTGTATGTATGTATGTATATATAGTGTGTGTGTGTGTGTGTGTGTGTGTGTGTGTGTGTGTGTGTGTGTGTGTGTGTACGTATCTTGGTTGTTGTTTTCTTTGTCTTTTTGTTGTTGTCGTTGTTGTTGAAATTTCCTCAAAACACGAGTGTGTGTGCATATGGGAGATAACATTTGCATATATTTATATTTTGCTATTTCTTTTTGTTGCAAAATATGGTGTACTTATTATAGTTCACAACCCCTTCAAATGGGGCTTTGGCCTTACTGAATAAAATTCTGATTCTGATTCTCTCTCTCCCTTACTCCCTCGCTCTCTCTCTCTCTCTCTCTCTCTCTCTCTCTCTCTCTCTCTCTCTCTCTCTCTCTGTCTCTCTCCCCCTTTCCCTTACTTTCGCTCGCTCTCTCTCTCTCTCTCTCTCTTACTCTCTCGCTCTCTCGCTTCTCTACTCATCTTCTATC
>NC_134891.1:21544127-21549127 GCF_041734735.1 Babylonia areolata
CTCTATGTCCACCTCTCCCTCTCTGTGGCTGTGTCTCTCTGTCTCTCTGTCTCTCTCCTCCCTTTCACACACTCTCTATGTCCACCTCTCCCTCTCTGTCTGTGTCTCTCTGTCTGTGTCTCTCTGTCTCTCTCCTCCCTTTCACACACTCTCTATGTCCACCTCTCCCTCTCTGTGGCTGTGTCTCTCTGTCTGTGTCTCTCTGTCTCTCTCCTCCCTTTCACACACTCTCTATGTCCACCTCTCCCTCTCTGTGGCTGTGTCTCTGTGTCTCTCTGTCTGTGTCTCTCTGTCTCTCTCCTCTCTTTTTCACACACTCTCTATGTCCACCTCTCCCTCTCTCTGTCTGTGTCTCTCTGTCTCTCTCCTCCCTTTCACACACTCTCTATGTCCACCTCTCCCTCTCTGTGGCTGTGTCTCTGTGTCTCTCTGGTGTCTCTCTGTCTGCATCTCTCTGTCTCTCTGTCTCTCCTCTCTCTTTCACACACTCTCTATGTCCACCTCTCTCTCTTTGTGTCTGTCTGTCTCTCTCTACATTTGTCTGTTTGTCTGTCTACCTCTCATTCTGTCAACATCTTTCTCGCTCCTTCTCTGTCTGTCTGTGTCTCTTTGTCTCTGTCTCTGTCTGTTTCTCTCTCTCCCTCTCTGTCTGTGTATCTGTCTGTGTCTCTCTGTCTCTGTACTCTGTCTGTCTGTCTGTCAGTGTCTCTCTGTCTCTGTCTGTTTCTCTCTCTCTCTCTCTCTCTCTCTCTCTCTCTGTCTGTGTCTCTCTGTCTGTGTCTCTCTGTCTCTCTCCTCCCTTTCACACACTCTCTATGTCCACCTCTCCCTCTCTGTGGCTGTGTCTCTCTGTCTGTGTCTCTCTGTCTCTCTCCTCCCTTTCACACACTCTCTATGTCCACCTCTCCCTCTCTGTGGCTGTGTCTCTCTGTCTGTGTCTCTCTGTCTCTCTCCTCCCTTTCACACACTCTCTATGTCCACCTCTCCCTCTCTCTGTCTGTGTCTCTCTGTCTGTGTCTCTCTGTCTCTCTCCTCCCTTTCACACACTCTCTATGTACACCTCTCCCTCTCTGTGGCTGTGTCTCTCTGTCTGTGTCTCTCTGTCTCTCTCCTCCCTTTCACACACTCTCTATGTCCACCTCTCCCTCTCTCTGTCTGTGTCTCTCTGTCTCTCTCCTCCCTTTCACACACTCTCTATGTCCACCTCTCCCTCTCTGTGTCTGTGTCTCTGTGTCTCTCTCCTCTCTTCAAACACTCTCTATGTACACCTCTCCCTCTCTGTGTCTGTGTCTCTCTGTCTGTGTCTCTCTGTCTCTCTCCTCCCTTTCACACACTATGTACACCTCTCCCTCTCTGTGGCTGTGTCTCTGTGTCTCTCTGGTGTCTCTCTGTCTGCATCTCTCTGTCTCTCTGTCTCTCCTCTCTCTTTCACACACTCTCTATGTCCACCTCTCTCTCTTTGTGTCTGTCTGTCTGTCTCTTTCTCTCTCCGTGTCAGTGTATCTATCTCTCCCTCTCTCTCTCTGTCTGTCAGTGTGTCTGTCTGTCTGTCTCCCTCCCCCCTCTCTCCCTCTCTCTGTCAGTGTATCTGTGTGTCTATCTCTCCCTCTCTCTGTCCCTCTCTCTCTCTCTCCCTCTATTTCTGTCTCTGTCTGTCTGTCTGTCTGCCTCTCTCTCTCCCCCCCCCCTCTCTCTCTCTCTCTCTCTCTCTCTCTCTCAGCTGCATGGGCCGACAACTGTCTGCCTGCTACGGCCTTGAGGTAGGTTGCAAGGGGATCTTAGCGGCGCAAAAAGTTTGCTTTGGGTCAAGAAGGTTCTTCACTAAATCTTAGCTAATTCCACAGACTCGGGAACGTTCTTAGCCATTGCAACCTGTGTGTGGACACTTCAGGCGTCACTGTTAAATACTGGGCGATATATGATGATAACGATAAAGACATGGAACAAGCTCCCTGATAACCTCCGTCATTCTGACTGATTCCCTCGCATCTTCGAAATCTCGTCTCAAAACTTACCTTTTCCCTCAGCAATAAGTTCAATTGTGGCAGGTCCACTTCCTTTGCATTAGCTGTGCTTGACTATGTGTGTATGCATATGTATGTGTACATAACTACATGCATGTATATGAATATGTATTGTGTGTGCGTGTGTTTATGTAAATTTGTGCCTGCCTATATGTGCGTATGTGTTAGGGTAGCTGTTAGATACACATGTCTGTTAAAATGTATGTATGCTCTGTGTGTGTGTGTGTGTGTGTGTGTGTGTGTGTGTGTGTGTGTGTAGTCACATTTTGGTGTGTGTATGTAACATTGATGTAATGTTTAATGTTAATAAAAGCGCTTTTGTAAAGCACCTAGAGCAGATTTCTGGATAGTGTGCTACATAAGTATCCATTATTATTATTATTATTGTTGTTATTAACCCTTTCACCGCCAAGCTCGCATTTATGCACTGGCGTGGTAGAGGACCCATGTCACTGAAAGGTGACCATTCATTGGTCTGTTATCCATGAACCAACTGCTCTTAATGTTCGGTGGTAAGGATAGGCCACATTTTCTATACATCGCAAGGGGGAATCCCCCCAGCTATTCTTAGCCACTGTCTTTTCTGTGTTTATACCTCAAGGGAATTTTGTACTCTAAATTGACTGGCGGTGAAAGAGTTTATGATGATGATGATGATGATGATGAAGATGATGATGTGGATACTTATATAGCGTCTTTCCTCGGTCAGAGACCAAGCTCTAAACGCTTTACAAACACGGGAGTCATTTGCACAACACGGGCTCCCTACCTGCATCCACAGCCCCGAGTGAGAGCTCTGTTTGCGCGCTCATCATTCGTTTCCTGTGTCATTTAGTCAGGTTTCACTCAAGCCCACATGCATACTCACACACACAAATGAAACACTTAGGCATCCATACTCCGTTTTCGGAACGTGGGGGTATGCTGGGTATGTTCGGGTTTCCATAACCCACCGGATGCTGAAATGGATTAATGGATTACAGGGTGATCTTAAACGTGCGTAGTTGATCTCATCAGTGCGCGTGCATAGACACACACGCAGTGGGTTCAGACACTAGCAGGTCTGAACACAGTTATGTTGATCTGGGAGATGGGAGAAATCTCCACTCTTAACTCACTCAGTACGGCCAGTCCTCTCTTCTCCTCTACACAGACCCCTCGGATGTCCAGTGGGTGTCTGAATGACCCAACCTTTAGCCTCCGTCGTCAGAATTGTGGTATTCTTTGTCAACATTCACCTCTTCAGTGTAAGAGCCTTCCGCTTGTAATATTTTGATGGTGGTAATTGGGGTGAAACGCTGTTAACGTCGTCTCTTTCGCCGTTCGAATGGAGAGAGTTAACCCGCCAGGTGCTCCGGGGATCGAACTCAGGAGACTCGGGCCAGAATACAGCGCTTTAACCACTCGGCCACCGCACCTTTCTACACTGGCATGCATCTCAACTGAGTACAGACTCCACAAAAGTTCTGGACCACTTCGTGTGGAGTGATGACCTAGAGGTAACGCGTCCGCTTAGGAAGCGAGAGAATCTGAGCGCGCTGGTTCCAGTCACGGCTCAGCCGCCGATATTTTCTCCCCCTCCACTAGACCTTGAGTGGTGGTCTGGACGCTAGTCATTCGGATGAGACGATACACCGAGGTCCTGTGTGCAGCATGCACTTAGCACACGTAAAAGAACCCACGGCAACAAAAGGTTTGTTCCTGGCAAAATTCTGTAGAAAAACCCACTTCGATAGGAAAAACAAATAAAACTGTACGCAGGGGAAAAAAAAATTGGGTGGCGCTGTAGTGTAGCAACGCGGTCTCCCTGGGGAGAGCAGCCGGAATTTCACACAGAGAAATTTGTTGTGATAAAAAGAAATACAAATACATATAAGACCTAGTGTGTTTTATGAAATGTTAATTTAAGAGAATAAAACAACCAAGAGATGATTTAAAGTATGCAGGCTTGTATGGTCTGCTAACCACTGTCCTTTCATCGAATTCACAAAACGGCTGTTTCAAGCACGGATGAACTAGGAATTGCTTGAAAAATGCGTTTGAAAAATCAAAGCTTCAGCAAAAATAATATTAACAAACAAAAAAGAGTGGTAACTCTCTCCATTCACATGGTACACAACCTCAAGTCAATGCTGCTTTATCCTACCGATTCAGCTAGCACACATGCAAACGAAAGGTACATTGACACAAACCCAGACACTTCCTCAAAAAGGAAAGCGCCGGGCATTTAACATATACACACAGCAGCAATGACAGAGAGTATTATAAGTTATGCAGTACTTTATGAACGGTAGCTGTGAGTTTTCAGTGGGTGTACACATTATGCACAGTGCAGAATATTTTATTATCTCCAATGACAAACTACGTTGTGGTGTAAAACACACAGACAATACACGAAAATCAGTTATTCGTTTTGATTCAAACCTTCACCGTACCTCGAGGGTGAAAAATTACCCACTCTCTCATTTAAATCTTCACAACTGAGTCAGTTTTTAAATTACTTAATCGAAAATTTAATGACTTTGCTCATTTATGATTTTTGCATGCCCTCATAAAAAAATGGTGTTGTTTGGTGTGTAAACAAAGGAGCAAAATAAACAAGGAAATCGTTGTTTCAGTTTCAGTTTCAGTAGCTCAAGGAGGCGTCACTGCGTTCGGACAAATCCATATACGCTACACCACATCTGCCAAGCAGATGCCTGACCAGCAGCGTAACCCAACGCGCTTAGTCAGGCCTTGAGGAAAAAAAAAAGGTGAATAAATAATAGATAAGCTTACATAAATGAATAAATAAATAATAATTATAATTAAAAAAGATAGTAGTAGTAATAATAATAATAGTAAAATAATAATAATAAATAAATAAATAAGACAACAATGGTGATAAATAAACAAATAAATGTAAAACATGAAGACACACATTCACACATAACAGATATGCACCAAACATGCAGTTTCACAGATATGAAAGCATAG
>NC_134891.1:21556627-21559127 GCF_041734735.1 Babylonia areolata
AAAAAAAAAAGGAGAAAACAAGAGAGGCAAGGCCTTCAAGACTCACTTGTGATAAATTAAGTCCCCTATCATTAATTACAGAGTAATTTCCCTTTTTTACTATCTGCACCAAAAACGTTTGCAAAATAAATTAAAAAATTCCATGCTTAGCAAGAGAAGTTCCTGTTTGAACAAAAAAATGATAATAATGACTGCTCTTGTTGTTGGGTCAGAATATCAGATCAAAGTGCCAAGTTTAGAGAATACAAAAAAATATAAATATAACAGTAAATGCAGTTTGCATATAATTAGGCTTCTTTTTTTCTTTTTTCTTTTTTTTGTGCCCATCCCAGAGGTGCAATATTGTTTTAAACAAGATGACTGGAAAGAACTGATTTTTTCCTATTTTTATGCCAAATTTGGTGTCAACTGACAAAGTATTTGCAGAGAAAATGTCAATGTTAAAGTTTACCACGGACACACAGACACACACACACACACACACACACACACAGAGAGAGAGAGAGAGAGAGAGAGAGAGAGACAACCGAACACCGGGTTAAAACATAGACTCACTGGCTAAATATAGCTGGGCATTCCCCTCCGATGTATAGAAACTATGGCCTATCCTACCACCGAACATTAAGAGCAGTAGGTTCATGGATAGCAGACCAATGAAAGGTCACCTTTTCAGTGACATGGGTCCTCTAACACGCCTGTGCATAGATGCGAGCTTGGCAGTGAAAGGCTTAAAGAGACACAGGCGCAATGCCCGATGCCAGAGACACAGCACAGATAAGAACAAAGACAGAGTCAATAACGAAAGAAAGAAAATAAGGTCAGAGTATTGATCGAGCATGGGATTTCCCCCCCCATACAAGGAACAAGAATAAGAAAGAAAATTCTGCCTTCCTCCCGGTTCTGACTGGTCGTCTGGTCTTTCACGAGCCTGGCGTTTGCTGTTTATCCTCGCTTGACTGCAAGCTGCGCGGATAAGTATTTTGGTGAAGGTAAGGGGCGTGGTTTGTTTGTTGTTGTTGTTGTTGGTGGTGGTGGTGGTGGAGTTGTTGGTGTTGTTGTTGCTGCTGCTGCTGCTGTTGTTGTTGTTGTTGTTGTTGTTGTTGTTGTTCTCCTCTGTGAAACTGTGTGTTTGGTGCATATCTGTTATGCATGTGTGGATGTATGTGTGAATGTGTGTCTTCATGTTTTACATTTATTTGCTTATTAATCATCATTGTTGTCTTTTTTTTTTTTTTTTTTTTTTTTTCATTACTACTACCTTTTTTATCATTTTTTTTTTCTTTCTTTTTTTTTTTTTCTCAAGGCCTGACTAAGCGCATTGGGTTACGCTGCTGGTCAGGCATCTGCTTGGCAGATGTGGTGTAGCGTATATGGATTTGTCCGAACGCAGTGACGCCTCCTTGAGCTACTGAAACTGAAAACTGAAACTGTTCTCCTTTACTGGTATTGCAGTGACTTCCATACACCTCACAGAAGTAACAGCCTCTGGTTGTCGAGAGAACGAAGGAGTTTTGTAAGTTGTTTGAATATACCAATGTTTCAGGTGAGAAACTGGTCGTGCACGTATGTTGTTTGTTTGTTTGTTGTTGCTGTCGTTGTTGCTGTTGCTGTTGCTGTTGTTGCTGCTGCTGTTTCCTTATCCCATCTTCTGAGCTGAATTGATATAAGTACTTATACATCGCCTATCCTCGGTCGGAGACCGACGCTCTAAGCGCTTTACAGGCTGTCATGGACAGACAGAGGCGGAACACTAACGTCCACCATCTCCAGCCTCCGATACTCAAACATCCCCAGAATACAGACCCATTCTGCTGCAATCCTAACGTCAGCACTCCCTGCAAAAAAAAAAAAAAAAAAAAAAAAAAAAACAGGTCGCCGCGAGATCACCCACCGGCGAAGACCCCGCACTGCCTGGCTGCTGGAGTCACTCCGGGTCGTGTATATCATTCGTGACTGCCCTGATCAGCTTGCGCAGGACACACCACTTGTTGAGCACCATCTCCGACGGGCGCAATAGCCGAGTGGTTAAAGCGTTGGACTGTCAATCTAAGGGTCCCGGGTTCGAATCACGGTGACGGCGCCTGGTGGGTAAAGGGTGGAGATTTTTACGATCTCCCAGGTCAATATATGTGCAGACCTGCTAGTGCCTGAACACCATTCGTGTGTATATGCAGAAGATCAAATACGCACGTTAAAGATCCTATAATCCATGTCAGCGTTCGGTGGGTTATGGAAACAAGAACATACCCAGCATGCACACCCCCGAAAACGGAGTATGGCTGCCTACATGGCGGGGTAAAAACGGTCATACACGTAAAAGCCCACTCGTGTGCATACGAGTGAACGCAGAAGAAGAAGAAGAGCACCATCTCCTGATGACATCGACTGTAATCGCTGTGTCTCCCGAGCCCGACCAAGTGAACGTACCCCCTCGCCCCCCCCCCCCCCCCCCCCCCTCCCTCACCCACCCACCCCCGCACCCGCTCCTCCCCCCACCCCA
>NC_134891.1:21571627-21574127 GCF_041734735.1 Babylonia areolata
GCACACACACACATACAAACACTCACGCACGCACACACGCACGCACACACACACACACACACACACACACACACACACACACACACACACACACACACACACACACACTCTCTCTCACACACACACACGCACACACACACACACACACACACACACACACACACACACACACACACACACACACACGTACGTATGTACTCCGCCGCCCCTGGTCCTTACACCTCCTCACCCACACTCTCACTCTCACCAACACCCACGCCCCACACACACCACCACAAACTAACCTCCAAATGTTAAGCTAGGAAAAAAAAAACAAAAAAACAACTAAACAACACGGCAATCCTCAAGCCATCTGCAACCGAATGAGCCTCTGGCAGCCGAAGAAGCATAGCACTCACACAGACACACACACACACGTACGCACGCACGCACACACACACACACACACACAAATACGGATACTCACACACACAGATACTCTCTCTCTCTCTCACACACACACACACACACACACACACACACACACACACACACATACAAATGCTCACGCACACACAGAGTTACACACACACACACACACACACACACACAGACACACACACACAACACACACACACACACACACACACACACACACACACACACACACACTGGCACAGCAAAAAAAAAAAAGATTCGCTGCGCCGAACGGCGGCAACAGATGGGCAGACACCGCATCACATACACTTCTTCCTCCTCTCTCTCCCTCTCTCTCTCTCCCTCTCTCTCTCTCTCTCGCACCTCACCTGCCCTGCTACAAGCCCCCATCCCCACCCCCACCCCCTCCTCCTCCTTTCACCTCCCTTCACCTCCCTTCCCTCCTTGTTGCGGGTTTGTGGTTACCTGTGCCATAGCTTACCTTTACCTATTCTACAAAAAAAAAACCCAGTGCCTTACGCTTTCGCACCGTACATCCTTGTAGTAGCAGCGCTCTGCCTATTTTTGTATGCTATGGTGAATTAAGAGTGTCAAAAAAAACAAAAAAAAAAAAAACAAAACAAAACAGGACAATACATTAAAAAGGGCTCAAGCTTAACGCTCGGCTTATATATATATATATATATATATATAGAGAGAGAGAGAGAGAGAGAGAGAGAGAGAGAGATTTATATAAGCTTACAGATGCGCTACATTTATTTGCTTATTTGTCATCATTGTTGTCTTATTTATTTACTTATTTATTTATTTATTATTATTATTAATACTACCTTTTTTATTATAATTATTATTTATTTATCTATTTATGTATTTATTTACTTATTTATGTACGCTTATCTATTATTTATTCACCTTTTTTTTTTCTCAAGGCCTGACCAAGCGCGTTGGGCTACGCCGCTGGTCAGGCATCTGCTTGGCAGATGTGGTGTAGCGTGTATGAATTTGTCCCAACGCAGTGACGCCTCCTTGAGCTACTGAAACTGAAACTGAAACTGCGCCGACATCAAAAGTCAGAGCCGTGTGATCAATGGTTTCTTCCACAGGAATGGGAATTCTTTACAGCTTTCGTACTTTTCCGAAGGACTACGACTTTCCAATTGGCTGGCAGGAATGCACTATTGTCTGTTAGTGCTGCAGCCTTGGGGGCTAACTAGTTGGCCTTTGGGAACCCGATCCCAACGCCGACTGTTTTAATATAGCACTCTTCACTTGAGACAGTGGGTGTTGTGATTTGGACAATACGCTCGCTCTCCATAATAATCAAAATTAATTCTAGCCCAAATGGTCGATTACCATGCATACACACACACACACATTACAACCTTACCTGATCAGCTGCAAAAATACTAAACACAGAGGAGCACTATGTCGATTGCGAATAAGTGCACATGAACTTGAAATTGAGCGTGGACGTCACTACAACGTAACTAGGAAAGACCGGCTATGTAAATCATGTGGAGTTATAGAGGATGAACTGCATTTTCTGGACAAGTGTAGTGTGTACTCTGACTTGAGGTCTCGCCTACTTGTGACAGTCAATTCCCAGTCTTCGAATCATTGGCCAGATGGCACTGGCAACACAATAATCCAAAGGCCGAGTTCTCTGTTGCCACAAAATTATTTCCAACCAGAACTGGCAAAATACATATATGAATGCTTTAAAGTTCGCAGTCCATAGCTATGTCTTATGGAATATCCTGCATGTGCTCACAACTTATTGCTTTTACTTTTTGTTTGCTTGTTGTGTTTAGTTTATAGTGTCCATAATTCCTATGATGGTTTTACGACAATTAAATGAGTTCTGAGTTCTGAGTTCTGAGTTCACACACACACACACATATATATATATATATATATATACATACACACATACATTTTGAAGTGTATATTTGATACGCAATTTGTACAACATGTGTGGTTGGTGGTGGTACATCTATTGATAATGTAGCAGCAGGCTTTCACCATAATCATCTGAGATATTCTTTGTATAAAGCTTGATTAGTTTGATTGTTTGTTTTTTTTG
>NC_134891.1:21586627-21589127 GCF_041734735.1 Babylonia areolata
GTTTTTTTTTGGGGGGGGGCGTGGGGGGGGGGAGGGGGGCTTTAATACCCAGACTAGTTTGGGCTCTTCTTTTTTTTTCTTTTTTTTTTTTTTCTTTTTTTTTTTCGGCAGACAGTAAAACAGGCTCGTGTCACACAGGAAAACCATTCCAGAGTCTGATGTCCTGACTGGACAATGTAATCGTGACGTCTGTGTGTTACCCTCCTCCTCCTCCTCACCGTCACCCCCAGCACACACACACCCCCTTCCCCATCCCCCCCAGCACCCCCCCCCTCCCCCCCCCCCCCCCGCCCCTCCCCCACACACACAGCATCCCCACACTCCATGCTCCTCTGACTGTGTTTTTTTTTCTCCCGCGCCCTCCCCCCCCCCAGTCCCCCCCCAAGCCCCCCCCCCCCCGCCCCCCCAACCCCCAGTGCATTACCAACCACTCCTCCCCAACCTTCCTTCATCCAAACAGGTTTCTGGCATTTGCAGCAGTGACTGCTGATAGTGTAAAAAGAGAAGGAACATATATATATATATATATATATAGATATATATATAAACACAATTTTATATATATATATATATATATATATATATATAGAGAGAGAGAGAGAGAGAGAGAGAGAGAGAGAGAGAATGTTTGTATATATATATATATATGCTCATCAGTGGCATGCTCTGGGACTCAACGACTGGATTGTGTCGGTGCTAGAGTCGGGGTACATGCTGCCTTGGGCGGAGGACCGTCCCCCTCTAAGATCTATTCCTCCTCCTTATGTGCCCAGCTCAGCAGAGCAGGAGAGCATCTTAGAGCGTCAGGTCAGGTCATTAGATCTGCTACTGGTAACCTGTAATCCAGTACAACCTGTTCAGGGTCGGGTTGCCGGCGACTAAACCGGCACTCCCACCGCTCCCTTCCGGGACTGGTGAGGCGGGTGGCTAGACACCCTTATGGAGATCCATAAAAGGGCGTTGGCTCAGGAGAGCCACCGACAGACATCTAGCTCCACCGTGCTGTGTGCATGCCACACGCAGTTGGCCCCCGGGGTGTGTCTACCCATGCATGCAAAGTCTGGATCCGGCAGAATCTGCGGAAGAAACCTATCGGTTCAACGGAGAGAAAGGCGGTTACAGCAACGCACTGTGGAGTGCAGAGAGCAAGATGAGACACCGAAAGGATATCTTGGTCATCCACTGCATCCGTGCTCATCCTCCAGTCGTCTCGACTTAGTCTTGCCACTGGAAATTGGTGGACCCGGACGAGAGAGTGAGGTCGACGTTGCGCAACTCCTCTTCACTTTAAACAAACTCATCGCGCAAGTCATCAGTCATCCAAAAGGCGCCAAGTTGTGCGAGGCCAACAGGACTGCTGCAGCTGTTCAGAAGAGGCAGGCCAGAAAGTCACGGGCAAACAAGCTCCCTGACAATGATATGCCTGTCTTTGTCTGCCCCAACTGTCAGCGAACATTTCGTGCGCAGATTGGACTATTCAGCCATCTGCACATTCACAGATAGATTCATGAGCATCCTCCCCCCCACCCCACCACCACCCTCCCCCCATCCCCCAGCTGGATGACAAAGATGGTCATCATCGATCTCGATGGACACACCATACCATACATATATACTGAGAGAGAGACATATATATATATATATATATGAATATATGACAACATCCAGAAGAACAATCATCAACGTCGTCGTAGTAGTAGTAGTCATCATCATCACTGATGTCATCGATAACATAGCAGGAACACACACCTTCCTATACATACATAAACACATAAACGCGCGCGCACGAATACACACACACACACACACACACACACACACACACACACACACACACACACACACACACACACACAGAGAGAGAGAGAGAGAGAGAGAGAGAGAGAGAAAATGACTGTAAAAGAGACACAGAGAGAGAGACAGACAGCGACAGAGACAGAGAGCCGAGAGAGAGATAGGCAGACAGACAGACAGGGACAGAGACAGAGAGACAGACAGAGACGGAGACAGAGAGAAACACACAGAGAGAGAAACAGGGAGTGAATGAGAGAGAGAGAGAGAGACAGACAGACAGACAGACAGACAGAGAGAGAGAGACAGAGACAAAGAGATACAAAAAAAAGCAGAGATACAGACAGCTGTAGAGACAGAGAACAGAGAGAGAAGGGGGGTGAGAGAGAGAGAGAGAGAGAGAGAGAGAGAGGAGGGGGGGGGGATTCTGACAACGGTTCCTAACCTCTGAGGAACCTGATTTGAACTCTGGGTTAACGAGGAAGGGGAGAGTTGTTGAAGGGGGGTGGAGGAGGATATGTGAGTAGGGGTGGATAGGAACTGAAATGAGAGAGGGAGAGAGCGTGCGTGCGTGTGTGTGTGTGTGTGTGTGTGTGTGTGTGTGTGTGTGTGTGTGTGTGTGTGTGTGTGTGGTGTGTGTGTGTGTGTGTGTGTGTGTGTGTGTGTGTGTGTGTGTGTGTGTGTGTGTGTGTGTGTGTGTGTGTGTGTC
>NC_134891.1:21599127-21604127 GCF_041734735.1 Babylonia areolata
CATCAGAAACAGCTTTCTGTTCAGGATGTCATCAGAAACACAGCTTTCTGGTCATAATGTCACCCAAAACATAACTTTCTGTTTAGGATGTCATCAGAAACACAGCTTTCTGGTCATAATGTCACCAGAAACATAGCTTTCTTTTCAGAATGTCATCAGAAACACAGCTTTCTGATCAGAATGTCATCAGGAACACAGCTTTCTGATCAACATGTCATCAGAAACACAGCTTTCTGATCAGCATGTCATCAGGAACACAGCTTTCTGATCAGCATGTCATCAGAAACACAGCTTTCTGATCAGGATGTCATCAGGAACACAGCTTTCTGCTCAGGATGTCATCGGAAACACAGCTATCTGATCAGCATGTCATCAGGAACAGAGCTTTCTGATCAGCATGTCATCAGGAACACAGCTTTCTGATCAGCATGTCATCAGGAACACAGCTTTCTGATCAGCATGTCATCAGAAACAGAGCTTTCTGGTCATGATGTCACCTTTAACATAGCTTTCTGGTAGGAATGTCATCAGAAACAGAGCTGCCTGGTCAGGATGTCTATCACTATTCTTTACCAGGACCTTCTTTCTCAAGAGATTGCATTACTTTTGTTCAGCAAAACCAATGATACCACTTTAAGAACGCGCAAAAACGTCTACGCTTGGCTGTTCAGGGGTTAATAATTTAGAATGGAATGCTTTATAGGTCATTGTGTTCTCATGGGGGTCCCACGGCTGTGGGTTTTCTTCTTCTTCTTCTTCTTCTTCTTCTTCTGCGTTCGTGGGCTGCAACTCCCACGTTCACTCGTATGCACACGAGTGGGCTTTTACGTGTATGACCGTTTTTACCCCGCCATGTAGGCAGCCATACTCCGTTTCCGGGTGTGTGTGCATGCTGGGTATGTTCTTGGGCTGCCTACCTCGCGGCACAGCATGTCAAAACAGTGCTGTGCCCACCTATATACATTTTTTTTTAACGTGTGCAAAATTTGATATAATTCATGCTGGGTATGTTCTTGTTTCCATAACCCACCGAACGCTGTGCATATACACACGAAGGGGGTTCAGGCACTAGCAGGTCTGCACATATGTTGACCTGGGAGATCGTAAAAATCTCCACCCTTTACCCACCAGGCGCCATCACCGTGATTCGAACCCGGGACCCTCAGTTTGACAGTCCAACGCTTTAACCACTCGGCTATTGCGCCCGTCATAGCTGTGGGTCAAACAGTATGAGACTAGGAAAATTGAACGAAAAACCAGAGGTGGGTCCTCCCCTCGCTTACCACCAAAAACAATAAAAGCAAAAAACACTGTGCTCCCGGGGCAGGCTTTCGAGCCAGGAACTCAGTAACCCCGACAAAAGACCCAGAGGGCTGAATACAGAGGTACTTGGCCAGCGTACACCCTCTAACATACCAAGGTATCATGCATTTTATCACAGTATGGCTACGAATTCATCCAAGAAGTATAGTAGGGCCGTTCTGGTAGTGTATTAACAATTGTCTGTTTTGTTTTGTTTATTCTTATACGTAAGGTCGAAACTTTCTGTCAATACTCCGGCACTGATTATAGTTTCACGAAAACGATACGCTCATTCGAAGTTTACCGGTCCAAACATCTTTTTGACTCACTTGTGTAAACAAAGTGAGTCTATGTTTTAACCCGGTGTTCGGTTGTCTGTGTGTGTGTGTGTGTGTGTGTGTGTCCTTGGTAAACTTTAACATTGACATTTTCTCTGCAAATACTTTGTCAGTTGACACCAAATTAGGCCTAAAAATAGGACAAATTCCGTTCTTTCCAGTCATCTTGTTTAAAACAATATTGCACCTCTGGGATGGGCACAACAACAAAAAATTAATGAAGCCTAATTATATGCAAACTGCATTTACTGTTATATTTATATTTTTGGTATTCTCTAAACTTGGCACTTTCATGTGATATTCTGACACAACAACAAGAGCAGTCATTAATATCAATTTTTTTTGTTCAAACAGGATCTTCTTTTGCTAAGCATGGAAGTTTTATTTATTTTGCAAACGTTTTGGTGCAGATAGTAAAAAACGGGAAATTACTCTGTAATTAATGCTAGGGGACTTAATTTGCTTTAAACCGAGAATTTTTTTTAAGTGTATCACAAGTGAGTCTTGAAGGCCTTGCCTCTCTTGTTTCTTCTTCTTCTTCTTCTTTTTCTGTTTCTCTCGTTCCCACCCCAATCCTCCGTTAAGGCCGACGGCGGCAGTTAGGGACATGACACCGCTCGTGACATGACGTGATCTATCTATAAATAGTGATTCCATCAGAAGTCCTCCAGACAGCGGTTAGGCATCGATCGAGAACGGATACGGCACACCAGTTGGTGTGTTTCTATCATGACATCAGCATACAGGAAAGTGTGTGTGTGCGTGTGTGTGTGTGTGTGTGTGTGTTGGGGGTTATGAAGGGGTGAGGTTAGGGAGGGGGGGGAGGAGGAAAGGGGAGGAACAAGGGGAGTGGTGGTGAGGGTTGGGGGGGAGCAGCCCTGTTTTTGTGATGATGTTGTTGTTGTTGTTGTTGTTGATATGGATTGGGTTGCTCTGACATTGGGAACCGGGTGCTAGTTTCCAGCAATAATGACTACGACGGTGATGATGATGATGATGATAGTGATGATGATGATGAAGATGATGATGATACTGTTGCCATTTTGTCTGTTTTGTCCATATTATTATAAAGTATCCGTTTCGATTATCGGTTTGTTTGTTTGGTTGGTTTTGTTCCGTGTTGTTGTTGTTGTTGTTGTTGTTGTTTTGTTCTTTTAGTTGTTGTTTTGTTGTTGTTGTTTTTTTTTTTTTTTTTTCGTTTTCTCTTGTTTTCTGCTCGATTCTTTTTCTTTCTTTGTCATTTACTGTTCCTTCCTCTCTCTCTCTCTCTCTCTCTCTCTCTCTCAAGCAGCATCAGACCCTGCACGCATTGATATAGACGTGAATCTCGTGCTGACTTCATCTCTGTCTGTCTGTCTCTTGCTCTCTCTATGGTTTTGTTGTTGTTGTTGTTGTTTACCAGCAGCAATCGTCCCAATGAGACATTTAAGCACATGCTGAAGTCACTTTATCTCTCCGTGTTACTCGCTCTCTTTGCCTCTGTCTCTGTCTGTCTGCCTCCTTCTCCTTCCCTCCTTCTCTCTCTCTCTCTCTCTCTCTCCCTCTCTCTCTCTCTCTCTCTCTCTCTGTCACTGTCTCTGTTTCCCCACCCCACCCCCACCTCACCCCCCCTCTCTCTCTCTCTTTCTTTCTCTCTGTCTGTCTGTCTCTGTCTCCCCACCCCACCCTCAATTGCCCCCCTCTCTCTCTCCCTCTCTCTCGCTGTCTCTGTTTCCCCCACCGCACCCCACCCACCCTCCATTCCCTCTCTCTCTCTCTCTCCCTCTCTCTTTCTTTTTCTCTCTCGATTTCGCTCTCGCTGTCTCTGTCTCCCCACCCACCCCCACCTCTGTCTCTCTCTCTCTCTATCTCTGTCTGTCTCTGTCTCCCCACCCCACCTTCCATTCTCTCTCTCTCTCTCTGTCTCTCTGTCTCTCTCTCTCTCTCTCTCTCTCTCTCTCTCTCTCTCTCTCTCTCAATGAGACATTTAAGCACATGCTGAAGTCACTTTATCTCTCTGTGTTACTCCCTCTCTTTGCCTCTGTCTCTGTCTGTCTGCCTCCTTCTCCCTCCCTCTCTCTCTCTCTCTCTCTCCCTCCCTCCCTCTCTCTCGCTGTCTCTGTTCCCCCCCCCACCTCACCCCTCTCTCTCTCTCTGTCTGTCTGTCTGTCTGTCTGTCTGTCTCTGTCTCCCCACCCCACCCCACCCTCCATTCCCCTCTCTCTCTCTCCCTCTCTCTCTCGCTGTCTCTGTTTCCCCACCCCCACCCCCCCCACCCCCCCCCCTCCCCCTCTCTCTCTCCCTCTCCCTCTGTTTCCCCAGCCCACCCCCTCCCCCTCTCTCTCTCCCTCTCTCTCGCTCTGTTTCCCCCACCCCCCTCCCCCACCCACCCTCCATTCCCTCTCTCTCTCTCTTTCTTTCTCTCTCTCTATTTCGCTCTCACTGTCTCTGCCTCCCGACCCCCCCCCCCCCCCCAACCATCCACCCCCTCTCTCTCCCTCTGTCTCCCCACCCCACCTTCCACCTCTCTCAATCTCTCTCTCTTTCTTTCTCTCTCTCTATTTCGCTCTCGCTGTCTCTGTCTCCTCACCCCACCCCCACCTCTGTCTCTCTGTATATATATCTCTGTCTGTCTCTGTCTCCCCACCCCATCTTCCATTCTCTTTCTCTCTCTCTCTCTCTCTCTCTCATTCTCTTTCTCTCTCTCTCTCTCTCTCTCTCTCTCTCTCTCTCTCTCACTCTGCAGCAGTAATGGTCATTGCTTTCACTGGAAAAAAAACAACCGAAAAAAAAAAAAAATTACAGGTTGGTGTTTATGTAAATGAGTTTCCTTCAAGTCTGATTATATCCTGTGGACAAGAGGGATATTGCTTTTTCAAACTTTTTTTTCACCACCCCCAAACCTATACACGCAGTAACCAGCTGTGTCAGGCTACACTGCATGGATCACGAGTCTACACTGTCCAGGTCGTCTTCATCTGTACCTCGACATCCTGCATCGTTTTCGTTGCACATAGATAGGCAGACAGATAGACAGATAGATAGATAGATACACACACACACACACACACACACACACACACACACACACACACACACACACACACACACACGCACTACACGCTGAACGTTCTTTCTTCTTTGCTGCTCCTCACATCTGGAACAACATTTCTCATCACATCCGTGCATCTGATTCTATTTCTGCTTTTCGCTCATCACTAAAGACTCTTCTTTTTAAAACCTATCTATCTAGATAGATAGATAGATAGATATGTGGTTAGGTAAGTACATACTAGCATACATACACAGACAGACAGACCGATAGATGATTAGACATACTTTTATTGGTTTTCCTTTTATTAATAAGGGAACTGGATTTTG
>NC_134891.1:21619127-21624127 GCF_041734735.1 Babylonia areolata
TTTCTTTCATTTTTTCCTTCTTTTTTTATCATTATCATTATCATCATTATTATTGCTGTTGTTGTTATTGATTATTGATTTTATCATTATATTATGATGATGATTATTATCATCATTATTGTATATTTCTTTTCTTTCTTTCTTTCTTTCTTTCTTTCTTTCTGCCTCTTATCTCGCGTGTGTATCATGTGGGTGGGTGTGTGCATGTTCGTGAGGTGAGAGCGGTGGTGAAGGCTGTTCTTGGAATTCTGTATGACAAGTTTGTTCTTTTTGTTTCATCTGCAATTTCAGGTCTCAAAAACAAACTATACAAACACGTTTTTTCGCCCAGTTATTAAAAATAAAAAAAAAGGTTGGGAGGAAGCTTTACCAACGGCCTTGACCTTAGAATCTATGAAAAGGCGTTACCACGACCCCCCCCCCCCCCCCCACCCCCCCAGACCACCACCACCACCCCCTCCACATCACAAAGCCACAGGACGATCCGCCATGTTTGTTCTCGTCTCGCCTCTCGCCAAGTCTCGTTTCTGGCGGTGGACGTGGTGGTGGCTGTGTGCAAATCTTGGTGAAAGGACAGACTGCGTGCCTCGGACAAAACCCGCAAAGGGAGGGAGTGAGGGAGTGTGTGTGTGTGTGTGTGTGTGTGTGTGTGTGTGTGTGTGTGGACAGCACAAATGGGGTCCCAGGTGTGTGTTTGTTTGTTTTTTTTGGGGGGGGTTCTTTTGTTTTGTGTGTGTGTGTGTGTGTGTGTGTGTGTCTGTCTGTCTGTCTGTCTGTCTGTGTCTGTGTATGTGTCTCTGTGTATATATGTGTGTGTGTCTCAGAGAGGCTGTGTATGTGTGTGTGTGCGTGTGTGTGTGTGTGTGTGTGTGTGTGTGTGTGCGTGCGTGTGTGTGTGTGGAGGGGGGGAGCAATGGGAAGATATCTAGGGGGTTGATGATAGAGGGGAGGTGGAGGAGGGAGGGGCGGGGATTGGGGGGGGGGGCTGTGACGTGGGGAACAGAGACAAGAAAAATGAGAGAATGGGAAGAGGGGAGGAGAGAGGGTAAGGATGATGGGGAGTCTGTTTTGGGGTATGTGTGTGTGGGGGGGGGGGGGGAAGAAGTATATTTGGAAAGGAAATTAACCCTTTCACCGCCAAGCTCGCATTTATGCACAGGCTGTGGTAGAGGACCCATGTCACTGAATGGTGACCATTCATTGGTCTGTTGTCCATGAACTTACTGCTCTTAATGTTTGATGGTAGGATAGGCCATATTTTCTATACATCGTGAGGGGAAATCCCCCCAGCTATTCTTAGCCACTGTCTTGTCTGTGTTTATACCACAAGGGAGTTTTGTACTCTAAATTGACTGGCGGTGAAAGGGTTAACAGGGACAAACGAAGTTGACGGGGATAAGGGGAGTGGGGAGAGGTGGTAGGGGGCGGGGGGGGGGGGCGGCGGGGGAAGCTCAATAGGAAGTACTATTGACCTCGATGGGTGACGAGCGACAGTAGAGGGGTAGAGGAGAATGGGAGGGAGGGGGTGGGATGAGGTGCACATGGAGTGAGGGAGACTGTGTGGCGGGGAGAAGAGGGCCCCACCCACCCACCCCCAGGGGGGGTTGGGGGGTGGACAGTGGGGGATGGGGGTGTTGGGGGTGCCGGAGACATAGACTATAGGTTATAGAAGGAAGGGAGAGAGGTATTATTATAACGGGAGGAAAAATGTGTGGTGGGTACATACTAGGCCCAACACTCGGCTTTTATAGCACAGATTGACGTAAGTTTACAGTAGGGCCAACAGCAAAGTGAGAGCTGTATATATTATCAATGGTTTCTCCAACGCAAGGAGAACTCATTTACAGCTCAGTCTTTTGTGAAGGACTATACCTCTGAAAGTAGGAGGCAAAATTGCACTGGCTCTTAGTGCTGCAGCCTTGGGGGCTATTTGGTCTTTGGGAACCATCCCAATGCCGACTGTCCCCAAACCCTCTTGGCCGAGAGAGTGGGGGATGTAACTTGGGCAAGACACTCTCCACAATAATCAAATTCTAGCCCAAATAATCGAGACAGCAGTTGCCTCCTCTGCTGTTCTGATGGTCATAGTCGGACACGACTGACAATCGTATATAATTATAAAATATACTTGGAATTGAAGTGATGGATAAAAGAAAATGAAGTGGACAGGGTTGAGGGAGGATGGGGGTGGCAGGGAGCGAATTGTAGAGATGGAGCAGAGGGGGTAAGCTCAGGAATGGGGTGAAGAAGGGGTGGAGTGGAGGTGGGAGTGGGGGGGGGAGGACACAGACAGGAAGAACAATTATAGAATCGGAGAAAGTCTGTTGGGTATATTTTTCTGTATATTTTTTTGTATATTTTTTTTTTTTTTTCCTTTTTTGTCACAATAGATTTCTCTGTGTGAAATTCGGGCTGCTCTCCCCAGGGAGAGCGCGTCGCTACACTACAGCACCACCATTTTGTTGTTGTTGTTGTTGTTGTTTTTGGTTTGTTTGTTGTTGTTTTTTTGTTTTGTTTTTTGTATTTTTACCTGAGTGCAGTTTTGTTTTTGTTTTGTTTTGTTTTTTCCTATCGAAGTGGATTTTGTTGCCGTTGGGTTCTTTTACGTGCGCTAAGTGCACGCTGCACACGGGATCTCGGTTTATCGTTTCATCCGAATGACTAGCATCCGGACCACCACTCAAGGTCCAGTGGAGGGGGAGAAAATATCGGCGACTGTACCGTGATTCGAACCAGCAGCGCTCAGATTCTCTCTCGCTTCCTAGCAGACGCGTTACCTCCAGGCCATCACTCCAGTGTTTGTGTGGTGAGTATATGTGGAAATAAAGTGATAAAAAAAGAAAAGAGAGAGAGAGTAGTGGACAATGGATGAATGGGGGATGGGGTAGAGGGGTAGGGGTGGGGAGGGAGATGGATGGTAAAGGAGAGATGGAGGAGGTGATGTGTGAATAGAAGATACGGGAGAAGAGAGAGAGAAAGATGGGGGGGGGGACGAGGGGTTGCAGGGGGAGGGTGTGTGTGTGGGGGGGGGGGGTTCACAGACAGAAAAAAATAATGGAATGCGGGAATGCGAAAGATTCTGTTGGGGTATGTGTGTGTGGTGATGTTTATTTGGAAATGTAATGTGGGGGGGGTGGGGTCACGGGGAGAGGGGGGGGGAGATGTGAACAGGATGAAGGGTGGTGGTGGTGGTGGGGGGGGGGTAATGGGGTAATGTAGTAGTAGTAGGCCTCCTTCGGTCATGGCTGACCATGGATAGAGTATATCCGACCTAATGTCAAATTGGGCTGACTGCTTGGACCAAGCAGCGTCGCCTGTGACTGTAGAGACTGTGGGGGGGGGGGGGGGGGGGGGGCGTAATGACAAGGAAGAATAAATAGGGAACGGGGTCAGGGAAGGGAGGGGAGGGGAGATGAGAGGGGGATGAGGTGGGTGAGCATGTATGTATAGGCGCAGTGGGTACATTAAATTGTGGAAGTAAGGCGAAGATAAAACAGAAAGGTAAAGAAAAGAAAGAGAGAGAGGGGGGGGGGGGGTAGGAGAGGTGTGTGTGTGTGTGTTTGTGTGAGTGTGTGTGTGTGTGTTCAGAGACTGAGGTAAAAGAGGCAAGGGAGTGGGGGGGCTATCATATAGAGCTGAATAGTGTTTTAAAGTCTTTCAGACAATGAGGTGAAGACATGTACTTGTGAGTATAATTTGATTTAATTTGCACTCACACACACACACACACGCGCGCGCGCGCGCGCACGCACACAGGCACACACGCGCGTGCATACAGGCGTGCCCACCCGCCCTCAACCACACACACACACACGCACGCACGCACACACACACACACACACACACACACACACACACACACACACACACACACACACACACACGTGAGATTTTTTTGTTTTGTTTTGTTTTTTTTTTTTTTTTTTGTTGTTGTTGTTGCTGCCCCAACATCTGCACCGTTTCAGTGGCATTACTCCCACGCCGCTCATTTAGATTCCCCCATACACGGCCTCACCCGGGTTCGTCCATCACAGTTCCAGTGTCGGCAGTCCACAGGGAACCATCGATGTTAGGTCGCCAGGAGGCCACACACCAGAGGAGACCCTGCACTGCTGCTGAGTCACTTCGGTGGTGTTCAGTGGTGCCTGTTCTGTTTTAACGTACTTAGGACACCACCTACTAAGCCCCCTACTAACGACAATAATGGCTTAGTCGCGGAGCCAGACTGAGTGAGCGTCCCTCCCAGAGTGGAGACCGCCACCACGCCCCTCAAACAACAGCCCCCCATGAATCTGCCGACACTGACGACATTGACAGGACTCACTCCAAGCACGGAAGTGGAGGGGTATCGAAACTGAGGTCACCATGAGAGCAGGGCATGAAAGGCCACAGACTTTGAGGCTATTTTGTTTTTATATTGATGACGATGAAGGAGGGGGATGACGATGATGATGACGATGTTGCTATGGAGGTCCATTTTTGGTTTGGGACTGCGTGACAAGGCTGTACTCTACGCTTCCTGTCATAATGATATCCCGGTGTGTTAACCAGGCCCGAGAGATACAGTCACTTGCAGTGTTGGTCAGGTAATTAATGCAACACACCCAAACACGCATCCTTGAAGTGGATGACACTCGACTGTGTGGTCCCAGTCTCCCCATTTAAGCCCACAGCACACTCAACCCTGGGTAGGAGCCGGTCACGGGCCGAAAAACCCACCTCCGCTGGGATTCGAACCCGCGTCCTCCCAGCTGTCAGTCCGCAACGCTAACCACTTCGCTACGGCGGCTGGTGAGAGATGATATTTTCGTTCTTCAGCTTGACTGCTGCACCTTAAACAAATTAACGGAAGAACGAAGAACGAGAGATGATATTTTCGTTCTTCCGTTAATTTGTTTAAGGTGCAGCAGTCATAGACCTGAAATCCAATTTGGGAAGCGAAATGGAACTCTCCTCAAAATACTGCGTTTGTTGAAGTTGAGACATACATGTTTGGGGGA
>NC_134891.1:21629127-21634127 GCF_041734735.1 Babylonia areolata
GTGGGATTCAAATGACATCATGCAGCAAACTGGAACACATTTCGGTTTTAGAAGTAGTAGGCCTCCTTCGGTCATGGCTGACCATGGATAGAGTATATCCGACCTAATGTCTAAGTGGATCAAGCAGCGTCGCCTGTGACTCAGTGTAGAGATGCGAGAGAGACAGTCTCTGTCGCAGCGATCACATGTGTAAGCTGATGCTGGTCTTTAAGAAGAAACAACAACAAAATGCCTTATTGGTGATTTGGGTTGTTGTTGATGTTGTTATTGTTGTTGTTGTTGTTGATGATGATGTTGTTGTTGTTGTTGTTGTTGATGTTGATGTTGTTGATTTTGTTGTTGTTGATGATGATCTTCTTCTTCTTCTTCTTCTTCTTCTTCTTCTTTTCTTGTTGTTTTTGTTGTTGTTGTTGTTGTTGTTGCTGTTGTTGTTGTTGTTCTTCTTCTTCTTCTTCTTCTTCTTTTGTTGTTGTTTTTGATGTTGTTCTTTTTGTTGTTGATGTTGTTGATGATGATGATGATGATGTTTTTGTTGTTGTTGTTGTTATTGTTATTGTTTATGTTCTTTTGTTGTTGTTGTTGTTGTTGATGTTATTGTTGATGTTGTTTTTTTGGGGGGTTGTTTTTGTTTTATTGATTAACCCATCAGTTACCAGTCGTCATGATCTGAAGACATGGTCCTGAACCAAACTAAAGCTATAAGCACTCTTCCTCCCATTCTCCCTCTAACCAACCCCTCCACCCCCACCCACCCAAAACACCACACCCCTTTTATTAACTTTTGCTTTCCGTCCATGTCTGTGTGTGTGTGTGTGTGTGTGTGTGTGTGTGTGTGTGTGTAGAAAACCTGCTTTCATATACAAAACAACAAACACACCTGCAGACAGGTTAAAAAAAACAACAACAACAAAACACACACACCAACAACAACAACAACCCACACATATAGGGGGGATGGTGGAAGGGAGAGTAGGGGGGGGAACAGTGGAGGAATAAATTATAAACATATATCTATATCTACATTACTCTCTAGGTGTGCCCTACTCTCCCTTCCACCGTCCCCCCCCTTCCACCTCCCCCCCGTCCCCCCCCCTACTCTCCCTTCCACAATCCCCCTACTCCCCCCCCTCCACCATCCCCCCCCTGCTCCCCCCCCCCCCCATCATCCCCTCCCCTACTCTCCCAACATCCCCCCCTACTCTCCCCCCTTCCACCATCCCCACCCCTATTCTCCCTTCCACCATCCCCCCCCCTTCCACCATCCCTCCACCGTCCCCCCCTCCCCGCCCCCCCATCATCCCCCCCATCATCCCCCCCTTACTCCCCCCCCTTCCACCATCCCTCCACCGTCCCCCCTACTCCCCCCCTTCCACCATCCCTCCCCCCATCATCCTCTCCCTTACTCTCCCTTCCACCATCCTCCCTTCCCCCATCCCTCCCCCTACTCTCCCTTCCCCCATCCCTCCACCGTCCCCCCCCTACTCTCCCTTCACCCATCCCTCCACCATCCCCCCTACTCTCCCTTCCACTCTCCCTTCCACCATCCCTCCTACACCCCCCCCCCCACCCTACTCTCCCTTCCACCATCTTCCTACTGTCCTACTCTTACCCTTTGTCCCCCCCCCCTTTTCCTATTTGACCTTTCCCACCCCTCCCCCCACTGCCCTGCATCTCCACTCCTTGGTGCTACTCCACCCCACGCCCTCCTTCTACTCTCCTGTCTGACCTAGCAGACACTTTTCACAAAAACAAAAAAAACGGAAGAAAGACCACACATTTTCCTCCAAAGAACAGAGGAGTAGAGTTATTGGGTGTGATCCCCGCAGAGATCGCCTAACTCAAAGCTAGTTTTTGCAGACATTTTCCCGCTACAATGCCACCCAACCAAACTAAAATGCCCATAATGTCCTGGTGTATACACTTTAGCAATTTTTAGCGTATTTCATATTTCAATTCTTTTCAATGATACTAAAGCCCTATATTCATTTCATGCAATGTTCTTGCATAATTTGATACGGCATGATTACCATATTTTCTTGTTGTTGTTTTTTTTTTTACCCTTTTACAAAAGCAAATCTTACATGATTATCTTACAAACACAAGACGTTGCATGACAAAGAGATAAGGTGTGATACATCACTAAAATTACTCCGCTGCTCTCAGCGTGTATACTCATTAGCAAACAATGCTTTAACATCGTGTCAAACTGCATGTGAATCGGAGAAATCAAATGATTATGTCGTTTGGGTAAAAAAGCCAATGGGTTTAGTTGGAAATTACTGCCCTTTGATTGATAGAGGGAACATCCACCTTCACTATTCAACAATCGACTGAGTCATATCCGTCCATCACCATCCCACCTTCCTGTCTTTCTCTGTCTTATCAATCATCAACATCAAAATATAATCTGCTCAGTCTTTAGGATAGCGTTTTATCCTGCACAGAATTGAACACATCTAATCATCAGTGGCTTAAAAAGACGTACACACATAAATAAACAAATATAAATCTATCTCCATGCCTCCCTCACCCCTCTCTTGGTGTGTGTGTGTGTGTGTGTGTGTGTGTGTGTGTGTGGAGGGAGAGGGAGGTATTTATTTGGTGCACGCAGGTGCGCGCACGTGTGTGTGTGTGTGTGTGTGGAAGTCACTTATTATTCAATCCAGTGCATGACAGGACTTTATCCTTAAGACTGAACAGATTACACTTTGATCATGATGAAGAATTAGACAGAGACAGGAAGGTGGCGGGGAGAGGGACAGAAATAACTCAGTTGTCGAATTTTGGCAGTAAGGGGAGTGAAGGTGGATGTTCCCTCTGTTAGGCAAAGGGCAGTAATTTCCGACCAAATAATTAGTTGAGTTTGTTTGTTTTTCCCCATAACGACATAATCCTTTGATTTCTCCGCTTTACATGCAGTTTAACACAAATCAAAAGCATTGTTTGCTAATCAGTATACACGCTGAGAGCAATTGAGTAACTTTACTGATGCATCACACCTTATCTTTTTGTCATGTAACGTCTCATATAATTTTATAAATTCTTGATGAAGGTGGACGTTCCCTCTGCTAATCAAAGGGCAGTAATTTCCAACTAAACCCATTGGCTTTTGTACCCAAACAACAATCATTTGATTTCTCCGCTTCACATGCAGTTTGACACGATGGTAAAGCATTGTTTGCTAATGAGTATACACGCTGAGAGCAGCTGAGTAATTTTAGTGATGTATCACACCTTATCTTTTTGTCATGCAACGTCTTGTGTTTGTAAGATAATCATGTAAGATTTGCTTTTGTAAAAGGGTAAAAAAAAAAACAACAACAAGAAAATATGGTAATCATGCCGTATCAAATTATGCAAGAACATTGCATGAAATGAATATAAGGCTTTAGTATCATTGGTAAGGCAGTAAAATCTCGGGAAATGAAAAGAATTGAAATATGAAATACGCTAAAAATTGCTAAAGTGGATACACCAGGACATTATGGGCATTTTAGTTTGGTTGGGTGGCATTGTAGCGGGAAAATGTCTGCAAAAACTAGCTTTGAGTTAGGCGATCTCTGCGGGGATCACACCCAATAACTCTACTCCTCTGTTCTTTAGAGGAACATGTGTGGTCTTTCTTCCTTTTGTTTTTTTTTTTGTTTTTTTTTGGTTTGGTTTTTTGTTGTTGTGAAAAGTGTCTGCTAGGTCAGACAGGAGAGTAGAAGAAGGGCGTGGGGTGGAGTAGCACCTAGGGGTGGAGATGCAGGGGGGAGGTGTGGGAAACATAGGGGAATGTCAAATAGGACAAGGGGGAACAAAGGGTAAGAGTAGGACAGTGGGGAGCTGGTGGAAGGGAGAGTGGGGGGGAGGAGGGAGGGGGGGGGGAAGGGAGAGTAGGGTGTGGGATGGTGGAGGGGAGAGTAGGGGGGGGACAAAGGGTAAGAGTAGGGCAGTGGGAAGATGGTGGAAGGGAGAGTAGGGAGGGTGGGAGTAGGACAGTGGGGAGACGGAGGGACGGTGGATGGGAGAGTAGGGGGGGGAGGGATGGGGGATGGTGGAAGGGAGAGTAGTGGGAGGGAGAGTAGGTGGGGGACGGTGGCGGGATAAATAATAAACATATAACTATATCTACATCACTCTCTAGTTGTGCCCTACTGTCCCTTCCACCATCTCCCCCTTCCACCCTCCCCCCCCCCCTCTTCCACCATCCCTCCACTACTCTCCCTTCCACCATCCCTCCCCCCACCATCCTCTCCCTTCCACCATCCCCCCCCCCCCTTCCCCCTTCCATCTGTCTCCCCACTATCCTACTCCCCCCCCCCCACCCTACTCTCCCTTCCACCATCCCCCCACTGTCATACTCCCCCCACCATCTTCCCACAGTCCTACTCTTACCCTTTGTCCCCCCCTTGTCCTATTTGACCTTCCCCTATGTTTCCCACCCCTCCCCCCACTGCCCTGCATCTCCACTCCTAGGTGCTACTCCACCCCCTCCTTCTACTCTGCTGTCTACTCTCCCCCCGCTTCCACCGTCCCCCCCCTACCATCCCCCCCCCCCACCCTCCACAGCATACTCTCCCCTCCCCTCCCTTCCACCATTCTCCACCATCCCTCCCCTACTCCCCCCCCCCACCCTACTCTCCCTTCCACCATCTTCCTACTGTTCTACTCTTACCCTTTGTCCCCCCCCCCTTGTCCTATTTGACCTTCCCCTATGTTTCCCACCCCTCCCCCCACTGCCCTGCATCTCCACTCCTTGGTGCTACTCCACCCCACACCCTCCTTCTACTCTCCTGTCTGACCTAGCAGACACTTTTCACAAAAAAAAACAAAAAAAACGGAAGAAAGACCACACATGTTCCTCCAAAGAACAGAGGAGTAGAGTTATTGGGTGTGATCCCCGCAGAGATCGCTTAACTCAACGCTAGTTTTTGCAGACATTTTCCCGCTACAATGCCACCCAACCAAACTAAAATGCCCATAATGTCCTGGTGTATCCACTTTAGCAATTTTTA
>NC_134891.1:21639127-21641627 GCF_041734735.1 Babylonia areolata
GAGAGAGAGAGAGAGAGAAACATTGAGAGAGAGGGAGAGAGAGATGACAGTCACAGAGACACAGAGAAAAGTCAGAGAGAGAGAGAGAGAGAGAGAGAGAGACAAAGACAGAGACAGAGACAGAGAGAGACAGGGAGAGACACAGAGAGACGGAGAGAGATAGAGAAGGGAGGGAGAGATAACAGAGACACAGAGAAAGAGAGAGACAGGGAGAGACACAGAGAGAGAGAGAGAGAGAGGGGGGGGGTAGGGAGAGAGAGATGACAGTCACAGAGACACAGAGAAAAGACAGAGAGAGAGAGAGAGAGAGAGAGAGAGAGGGAGAGAGATGAGGAAGGGAGGGAGAGATGACAGAGACACAGAGAAAAGGAGAGAGGGGGAGGGAGGGATGGACAAAGAGAGAGAGGGGAGGGAGGGATGGACAAAGAGAGAGGGGGAGGGAGGGATGGACAAAGAGAGAGAGGGGGGAGGGAGGGAGGGACAAAGAGAGAGAGAGGGGGGGGGAGGGAGGGATGGACAAAGAGAGAGAGAGGGGGAGGGAGGGATGGACAGAGAGACGGTGGGGGGAGGGAGGGATGGACAAAGAGAGAGAGGGGGAGGGAGGGAGGGACAAAGAGAGAGAGGGGGGAGGAATGGACAGAGAGAGACGGTGGGGGGAGGGAGGGATGGACAAAGATAGAGAGAGAGAGAGAGTGGGGTGGGGGAGGGAGGGAGGGACAAAGAGAGAGAGAGGGGGCAGGGAGGGATGGACAAAGAGAGAGAGAGAGGGGGAGGGAGGGATGGACAGAGAGGGGGGAGGGAGGGATGGATGGACAAAGAGAGGGAGGGGGAGGGAGTGATGGACAAAGAGAAAGAGGGGGAGGGATGGACAAAGAGAGAGAGACAGAGAGAGGGTGGGGGAGGGAGGGATGGACAAAGAGAGAGAGAGGGGGTGGGGGAGGGAGGGATGGACAAAGAGAGAGAGGGGGTTGGGGGAGGGAGGAATGGACAAAGAGAGAGAGGGGGGAGAGGGAGGGATGGACAGAGAGAGAGGGGGGGAGGAATGTATACGGGTGCCCTTTGTTTAACTGGTGCAAAGAGAGATAGGGGGAATGGGGGTGGGGAGAGACAGACAGACACTGACACAGACACAGACACAGACAGAGGCACAGAGAAACAGAGAGAGAGAAAGAAAAAAAAGAGAAAGAGGGAGAGAGTGAGAGACAGAGAGGGACAGAGAAAGACAGACAAACAAAAAAAGAGCGAGACAGAGAGAGAGAGATGAAGAAATGAATCGGAAGTGGTTTTTATCCAGTAGACCATCCTTCCACAGCATTCTAAAGATACCTGAACAAGTGGATCACAGTCATATACACAGACACACAAAATATATATATCACAACAGACAATGTACTCATCGCTTATATTCCACCTCTCACTCTCTCTCTCTCTCTCTCTCTCTCTCTCTCTCTCTCTCTCTCTCTGTCTCTCTCTCTCTGTCTCTTTCTGTCTCTCTCTCTCTCACTCTGTCTCTCTCTCTTTCTCTCTGTCTCTCTCACTCTCTCTCTCACTCTCTCTCTCTCTGTCTCTCTCTCTGTCTCTCTCACTCTCTCTCTCACTCTCTGTCTCTGTCTCTGTCTCTGTCTCTCTCGGTCTCTCTCTCTCTCTCTCTCTCTCTCTCTCTCTCTCTCTCGCGTTGCGTCGTACTTAGTTAGGTTGTGTACATGCGCTTTATTTTCATGTGTAATTGTGTGTGTGTATGTGTGTGTGTGTGTGTGTGTGTGTGTGTGTGTGTGTGTGTGTGTGTGTGTGTGTGTGTGTGTTTATCTGTGTCTGTGTCTGTGTCTGTGTGAGCGTTTTGCCATTGCTTTTTTTTTTCTTCTTTTCGCTTATCTTTTTGTTTTGCCCTTGAGGGCCGGATGTAAAAAAAAGAATTAAAAAAAAAAGCAGCTGTGCTTACCCACACAACCCTCGTGAAATAAAAATTCGTTTCGTTTCGTTTCGTTTCTCTCTCTCTCTCTCTCTCTCTCTCTCTCTCAGTATTTCAAAAAGTGTTTTTCCAACTATGTTCAAAACTGCCAAAATCATACCACTACCTAAAGTAAAAAATCCCTCTGACCTGAACGATTACCGACCAATATCAATACTATCATCGCTTTCTAAACCACTTGAAAAACACGTACACAAGCACCTATTGCAATATCTTGACCGGCACAACTTGCTTCATCAAAATCAGTCAGGGTTTCGCCCAAAACACTCCTGTCAGACAGCCCTCACCAGTCTCTTAGATAAACTGCTCACAGCTATAAATGACAAAAAATCAACGGAATTGTATTTCTAGATTTGAAGAAAGCATTTGATCTCGTTAATCATCGAATACTTCTTGAAAAGCTACGGGTTTATCAGCTTGATACAAATTCTGTTAATTTTTTTGAGTCATACTTAAAAGAAAGAAAGCAGAGTGTATTAGTAAACGGGACCTTTTCGAATATGGGAATAACTAAAATGGGCATTCCCCAAG
>NC_134891.1:21649127-21654127 GCF_041734735.1 Babylonia areolata
CTGACTGGGGTAGTCCAAGCTCTGGAATGACCTCTTTGCGAGAGAGTTAGAGATTTTTTTTTTTAACAAAAGCAAACAGGATTTGATTTGATTTGAATTCTTCCTCTTTTCCCCCCCATCCAATCTCTATCTCTGTATCATTTCTCTTTGACTATTATATTTTCAGAACTGACGGACGGGTACCCATAGCCCTCAAATGACCTCTTTTCGAAACCAGCAGCTAGAGTTTTGACAAAAGCAAACAGGATTCGATTTGATTTGAAATTCCTCCCCCTTCTCCCTCCCGTCCAACCTCCCTACCCCCTCTCTCTATCGTTTCTCTTCGACTTTTTTTAAATTTCAGAACTGACTGGGGTAGTCCAAGCCCTGAAATGACCTCATTGCGATACCAGCAGCTACAGCCTTTTTTTTTTTTTTTAAACACTGGTCTCTGTCTCTCCCATCTACTGTCCTCTTTTGGCAGAAAAGCAGCTAGGGTTTTGAAGAAGAAACAGGGGTGGTGGGGTCAGTGCATTCAGCAGGAATGTGCCTGGAATCCCCTGTTTCCCCACAAGAAGTCAAATGGTGAAGGTCTCTTTTGATGTGTTGTTTGTGTTTTTCTTTTTTGTGTAGTGTGGGTGTGCAGTTCGCGCTGTTCTTTGGGAGGAGGGCTGGGGGGGATGTTTTGGTATGTTGTTTCTGTTATTGACATCACAAGAAACACTTTAGGAGTTTATTCCGTCTCTTTCTCAATGTGGTTTGGGGTGTTTGTTTTTCGTTTTGTTTTGTTTTTTTTCGAGGAAGGGTTGAGTGTACAAGCCCCTCACTACCCCACCACCCCTATACCACCAAGACCCAAACCCACGCGCGTCCAACTCTTCTCTCTCTCCCCCCTCCCTCCCACCCACCTCCCCTCCCCCTCATCCATCCGTTATCCTTACCTCTACAAATGCAAACCGGATTTGATTTGATTTCACATGCCTCCTCTCCTTCCTCCATACCCTGGAACCTCCCGTACATCTCTCTCTCTCTCTCTCTCTCTCTCTCTCTCTCTCTCTCTCTCTCTGTCTCTCTCTCTCTCTCTCTCTCTGTCTCTCTCTCTGTCTCTGTCTCTGTCTCTCTCTCTGTCTCTGTCTCTCTGTCTCTGTCTCTGTCTCTGTCTCTCTCTCTCTGTCTCTGTCTCTGTCTCTCTCTCTGTCTCTGTCTCTGTCTCTCTCTCTGTCTCTGTCTCTGTCTCTCTGTCTCTGTCTCTCTCTCTGTCTCTGTCTCTCTCTCTCTCTGTCTCTCTGTCTCTGTCTCTGTCTCTCTGTCTCTGTCTCTCTCTGTCTCTGTCTCTCTCTGTCTCTGTCTCTCTGTCTCTGTCTCTGTCTCTCTCTGTCTCTGTCTCTCTCTGTGTCTCTGTCTCTCTCTCTGTCTCTCTCTCTCTCTCTCTCTCTCTACGTCGTCTGTGTTTTGGCCCAGGAGAAGGATGGTTGGGGTGGTGGTGTGGGGGGTGGGATGAGGGGGGGGGAGGGAGAAGGGGGGGTGGTGGGGGGTCAGTGCACTCAGCAGGAATGTGAACCTGGAAATCCCTGATTTCCACAACAACAAGAAGTAAAAATGGTGGTGAGAGGTTGGTGTGTGTGTGTGTGTGTGTGTGTGTGTGTGTGTGTGTGTGTTCTGGTTGGGGAGGTTCGGGGAGGGGGGTTGTTTGTGGTATGGTCTGCTTATCAAACCTGTCATCATCTGACATCAGCAAGAACACTTTAGGAGTTTATATCCGTCTCTTCTCTAATGTGTGTGTGTGGGGGGGGGGGTTTGTTGTTGTCGTTTTGTTTTGTTTTTTTCTAGCGAGGAAGGGTTTTCGAGTGTAGAACGCCCCCAGCTACCCCCCCCCCCCCCCCCCCCCCCAAGACCCCCAACACCCCCACGCCCGCCTCCAACCTCTCTCCTCTCTCCCCCCCCTCCCATTCCCCCCTCAGCCCTCCCTCTAACCTTCCAAACGCCTTACCACCATAATAAACACGTTTTAACATCCACTACCCTCCCGTCCACCCCTTATGCCACCTGCCTTTTACTGATATGCCTCTAGATGTATCTACTACGTATCTAGTGGAGCGATGGCCTAGAGGTAACGTGTCCGCCTAGGAAGCGAGAGAATCTGAGCGCGCTGGTTCGAGTCACGGCTCGGCCGCCGATATTTTCTCCCCCCCTCCACTAGACCTGGAGTGGTGGTCTGGACGCTAGTCATTCGGATGAGACGATAAACCGAGGTCCCGTGTGCTAGCATGCAGTTAGCGCACGTAAAAGAACCCACGGCAACAAAAGGGTTGTTCCTGGCAAAAATCTGTAGAAAAATCCACTTCGATAGGAAAAACAAAAACCAAACTGCACGGAGGAAAAAATACAAAAAAAATGGGTGGCGCTGTAGTATAGCGACGCGTTCTCCCTTGTGAGAGCAGCGCGAATTTCACTCTGAAATCTGTTGTGATAAAAAGAAATACAAATACAAATACAAAATACAAATATCTCTTTTCAGTCTTTGTTCCCTCTGTAGGCTCTCTGGGGTTGTTTGGGGGTTGTTTTTTGTTTTGTTTTTCCCTGTGTTTTTCTTTTATCTCTGCCCTCTGTCTGTCGCTCTCTGTCTTTCTGTCTCTATCTTTCTTTCTCTGTCTCTCTTTCTCCCTCCCTCTATGTCTGTATTTCTCTCTAATACTTAGACCTTTCACACACACACGCAAACACACACACACACACATATAGATATATATATATATATATATATATATATATGCACACGCAAACAAGCACACATGCGCACACACATGCACATACACACACACACATACACACATGTATACACACACACATGCACGTACGCACACACACACACACACACACACACACATACACACACACGCAAACACGCACGCGCGCTCACACACACACACACACACACACACACACACACACACACACACAGATATGAGTCAACTGATTGATGAATCTTGACATCAATGGGAAGTGAAGATGGACCTTGCTTCCACAGAACAACACATTAAGTTTTCGCGACATCATGAAAACACAGATTCATAAACAAATATCTAACATCATTTAATTTTATTCAGTACATTTCATGCCCACTTGTTTCGATTGTATATATACCCAATCCTAAAAGGTGCTTGAAAGAGAATAAAGGGACGTTTACAAGAAGAAGCTGAATAGTTGTATCGATGTGTCACACCTTATCTATTTGTCAACTGACGTCTTATGTAAAATAAGCTAATCATGTTAGTTTCTTTGTTGTTTTATTTTAATTGAGAGAAATTGCCAATCGCGGCATATTTAATTGTGCAAAAAGATTGTAATGAATGAATGAATTCAAGGTATTTGTATTGATTATAAATCAGTAAGATTAATTTTCGGGAAATGAAAAGAAATCAAATAAACAAACATGTTAAAATGTGATTAGTTGGCACACCTTGACATTAGAATGATTACAGTCAGGATGGATGCAGAAAAGAAATCCAATAAACAAACATGTTAAAATGTGATTAGTTGGCACACCTTGACATTAGAATAATTACAGTCAGGATGGATGCCAGTCACAAACGTTTGCCAACTTGAGACAGCAGTTAGGACGATCTTCTTTATGGGTCTACACCCCCCCCCCCCCCACACCCCCACCCCCCGACCCCAAAGCATGCTTCCTCGCTAGTTGGACGCATAATAAGTGAAGCCTTCTCCTACACTTGTATTGACTTAATTGACTTTTCCAACAGATATTCACAACACCGGGTGTTAACACGTTTTGATCGATCAAGTTGTTGTGTGAGATGAGAGAGAAAAAAAAATGATGATTGATCACAGGAAAAGGTCAAGGCCAGCGCTTGTCTTGTCATTTTCTTCAGTGAGTCAGACAGACAAGAACATCGATGGACGTCCGTGACGCAAGCTGCATGCAGATTGTTGGGCGAGTGGTAACGCATGTGCCAAGACGTGAGAGAAATCCCTCACTCTCCTCCTGTTGTTGTTTCCTCTCTCTGGACTTGACCATGGCTGGTGGTCTGACGTGTTAATTTAAGATAAGAAGATAAGATAAGAATAACTTTATTATCTCCAACTGGAGAAATTTGGTCAGGTGCATTATCACAACATAGACAAGTAAACAACATGGAGACCATAACTGTAAAAGCCAACAACAGCCCCTACAAATATTACGAAGATACAAATGTAAAAAATATCACATGCATCGTTTCATAATGTTAAGAAACATTATTTGAATATAATTATAAACATAGCCTACTATACTGCACATTGATTATAATAGACAGATAAGATAAGAATAAAGATGAATTGCGGAAAACCACAACCAGATAATCAGCACACACCCGCACCCACCCCCCCCCCCCCCCCCCCCCACACACACACACACACACGGATAACTTGATTAAACAAGAGTAATAAACATATGTTCTCAAATAAAAGCATTTCACATATTCGCTTTTAAAAACATTGCAAATAATTATTACATCGTAATTATTAAACAAATATATTTAGAATATGAACGTTAGCATTAGACATATTCCACTGTACATTCATCCTGCATATTGCACATTATTCTTCCTACATATTGTACATTCATTATAACCAATTATATAATTTGTATTGTATTGTGTTGTATTGTATTGTATTTCTCTTTTTATCACAACAGATTTCTCTGTGTGAAATTCGGGCTTCTCTCCCCGAGGAGAGCGCGTCTCTTAACTACAGCGCCACCCTTTTTTAATTTTTTTTCCAGCATGCAGTTTTATTTGTTTTTCTTATCGAAGTGGATTTTTCTACATAATTTTTTTCAGGAACAACCCTTTTGTTGCCGTGGGTTCTTTTACGTGCGCTAAGTGCATGCTGTACACGGGACCTCGGTTTATCGTCTCATGCGAATGATTAGCGTCCAGACCACCACCAGGGGGAGAAAATATCGGCGGCTGAGCTGTGATTCGAACCAGCGCGCTCAGATTCTCTCGCTTCCTAAGCGGACG
>NC_134891.1:21669127-21676627 GCF_041734735.1 Babylonia areolata
CACACACACACACACACATAAAGAGAGAGACAGAGACACAGAGAGAGAGAGATACACACACACACACACACACACACACACACACACACACACACACACACAGACTCAGTGATTTTATTCCGCTATTGTTTAAAACACACACACACACACACACACACACACACACACACACACACACACACACACACACACACACACACACACACACACACACACACACACACACGGGCAATAAAAGAAAGAAGGGTAAAAGAGAAAATAGAACGAGAAAGAAAGAATATGGAGACAGAGAGAGAGAGAGACAGACGGACAAAGAGAGGCAGAGACAGAGAGAGGGGGGGCGGGCAGAAAGAGAGTGAGAGAGACAGAGACGACAGCGAGACAGAGAGAGAAAAATCTGAGAGAGAGAGAGAGAGAGACACAGAGAGAGAGAGAGAGAGAGAGAGAGAGAATTATAATGGTAACGAAATAGATTTTTTTTTCTGTCAAAACGCGGAATTTGATGCTTAGTTATTGTTGTTCTTGTTGTTGTTGTTGTTATTGTTGTCTTTCTTTAGTCGTTTGTGTGTTTGTTTGCCTGTTTGCTAGCCTGTTTGTTTGTCTGTTTGTTTGCCTGTTTGTTTAAGTCCCATTTTCCAAAGTCGGGAAAGCGGGTCACAGTTGATTGGAACGCACTGCTGTTGTTCAATAATTCAACAAAAGCCATTCAGAAACTGATTGGAACTTCTGCTGAGTTCACCTGGAGTGGCTTCTGTGTGTGTGTGTGTGTGTGTGTGTGTGTGTGTGTGTGTGCCTGTGTGTGTGTGTGCCTGTGTGTGTGTGGTGTGTGTGTGTGTGTGTGTGTGTGTGTATGTGTATGTGTGTGCATGTGTGTGTGTGTGTGTGTATCTCTGTTGTTGTTGTCTTCAGTTTAACGTCTTTCCACTTGAAGTGATATTAGACGGGGGAAAAAAAAAAAACCAAAAAAAAAAAACAAACCGTGGGGGTAGGGGCTGTGAGAGGGGGAGGGGTAAAAGTGTGTGTATGTGTGGAGGGTGAATAGGGAGAGACAACGCTAGGAAAAATGGAAACGTTATAAACGCCAACATCAAACAAATATAACATCTATAACAAATGTCCTATAGGACTATGCAGCAAACCTTCTGCAATAACAAATAACATATTGGAATTGTTAATAACACATTCAAAAGAACTTTTGGTGAAGTCTGGCAAAAAACATTTTAGATTCTGACATTCGAATATTACATGGTTGCTAGAAATATGTTCTCCACATATGCATCTGACATCTTTGCTGAACTTTGTTACAAAAGCGTTCAGTTTTATCCTGTTTGATAATGTATGAATCTGCCTTAATCTTATTGAATTACTGTATGTATTTGACTGATCGATAGTTCCCGGTTGTTGACCATTAATTACACTATGGTTTAAAGCTTTGCCGTTTTCTTGGTATAATTCTCTGACTTTGTTCCACGATGTTTTTTTCTAGTATTCGATAACCCTCTTGTACAGATAGAGGCACATAAAGTTCTATGGTTCCCTGTTCGTTCTTTGCACCTTTTCTTGCAGCCCTGTCAGCCCATTCATTGTAGAGAATACTAAGATGTGAAGGAACCCAGGAAAAACGTAATTATGTGTTCCTTTCAAGCTTAAAAGATGTAAAATGTGGCTGATTTCTAGTATGATTTTAGATTTGTTCTTACAATTTGGTGAGTTTAAAGCACATAATACAGATTTGGAATCAACGCAAAACAAGACTTGTAGAAGGCAAATTGGAAGATCAAGAATATGATTTAGAGCCATAAGAACAGCAATAAGTTCAGCAGTGAATATTGAACGATTTTTACCAATATAGTATGATCTTTCCGTTTTCAGTTCTGGTATAACAAAGCTGAACCTGCTTGGCCATTGTCTAATAGTGAGCCATCTGTGTAGATCTGTAATTGATCACGGTATCTATTTTGAAGGTGTACTGGACTTCCGTTGCCATGATATTCGGATTTTCATTCTTTTTAATGTCAGTATGATTAACTTCTTAATGGGCGTTTTGCATCGCCCTGTTGGGGGTAGGTCTTTACGGGCGGGACGGGGGCGCGGGGGCGGGGGGCGTCAAGGAGATGTTAGGGTTGTTTTTGGTTGGGGGTGTTGTGGTGAAGGAGTTACGGGGGGGGGGGGAGGGGTAATAGGCGGGGGCGGAATCTTTAGTGGCATATGGGAGGCGGGGGTGGAGGACGAGGGGGGGGGGGGGGGAGGGGGGTGGGATATCTTAGATGGGTGGCGCAGGGGGTCGTTTTGGTGCAGTGCGGGTTGAGTGTTTTCTAGGTTTTTTTCTTTTTTTTTTGTTTTTAATAAGATATGTTTTTTAAGCCTCATTTTGGGGTAGCTGTAATGCTCTGTCGGTCGAACGGTTTGGGATTTTAGGCGGGATTCCTCTGATGTGAAGTATGTTCAAGTGGGTGTGACAGGCCGCATTGGTAGGAAGGTTCGTGTGATTACTATGAGAGTGTTCTTTCACGGTGGTCTATTTCATTATAAAACTGGTCATAGTGTAGCTATTTTGCTACAGTTTTTTATTCCCTTTTTCTTTGTTATGTTTTTCCGAGGGGTCGTCCGATTTGCCTGGGAAAAAAAGGTGCTTAAACCACACAAGCGAAGGGGCTAGTAGGGTGATCGTCTTACTTTATTGCTTTGCAGATTGCAGGGTCTAGGCTTTTGTTTAGTTTTTCCTTTTGCATATTTACGTTTTGGAGCATTGAATTTTTATTATATTACTGTATGCGCGGTTGTACTGTACTAGGAGTGTTTTTGCGCGAATTCCCTCGATTTATTGGTTTGATTTTTACGAACCAATTGTGTTCTTGTTTCATATGATCGTTTGGTGTTTCGTGGACCCAGTTTTGTTTTCTCCTACATGTTTGTGTTTATGTACTTAAGTTTTGTGATTGTTCTACCGGGGGTTGGGGATTTGTTATTCTTTTTGGCTTGCTTACATTGTGGGCCGGGGCCTTGGGTGTGTGGGGGGTTGGATCTGGAGCGTGTTTATTGGTCTGGGGATCGCACTATGGATTTAGGTTTGGTGATTTGCGTTTTTTCAAGGTTTGCGGATACTGGTTGCGGGGGTACGGTATGTTTGGTCCCCATCAACCCCATCTTTTCTTATACTCTTTGTCATACAATCTTCTAATGTTTGGTGTTTTTTTTTTAACTTTAAACTCTTCTGGGTTTGGCGGGTACATTTGTTTTGGTTTGTTCGTTGTTGTGGTATTTTGCAGTTATTGGTTGAGGGGTTAGGTGGGCTATGATGATAATGTTTCGATCTTTCTTATTAGTTTCTATAGTATTAAGGTCCTGATTTAACCTCGTCACAGTTGTTTTCGTTATTTATGGTTTGGGTCTTTATTTGTCTGGCGATTGCGCATCGATGATTGTCGTGATTGTTTTGAGTCTTTATGGGTGGTTCTATTTCTCGGGTGAGAGGGGTGTGCTTTTTGTCGCCTGGTAGATAGTGGTTGTGTTTTGTCTGTTGTATATTCCGGTTTTATTAAGCCCTTATGTTGGCATGTATATTTCCGGGAGGGGATTTGGTTACATCTCATCCACTTTCATATCCTATCTTTGCTGGCGTATTTTGTTGGGCACTAGGATAACATCATTTTATTTGTTAAGTGTTTTTTGGGTAAGGCTTATTTTTTTATAAAGTTTAATTTAAGGGGTTTTAAGTCGTTTTTTTCTCTTTTTTTTTTTATTTTTTTTTCAACAAGATATTTTTTAATTAAAAACAGGGGGCAAATTTACAGAACCTTGGGGGGTCAAAGGTTAGGGGTTATGGGTAATTATCCATCTGTGAAGGAAAGTTTTTTAGGTTGTTTGAGCGATAGTAGTCATTGGAGGTCCCCGAACCCACCGAACCGTTCCCGTACTCTGTTTTCATTATCTTCACTCAGGATAAATCTTTGAATATAATCATAGTGATGGTCCTGATGAAAAAGCCATCAGATTTCACAGTTTTTTAAAGAGTAACTTTGGGTCAATTTGCCTAACTTTGATCATAGGCTCTTTCCTTAACATCAATAAATAAAAAGTCTTTTGCAAAGTACGTTTTTCCTTTCTAGCGAATAGTTGTTTTTCCATGTGTTTGTAAGTTTTACCAAAATATCATTGGCAGATCTACCTCTTGGAATGCCGCTTGCTGGGTTCCCCGCCTTGCTTATATAATTGGGATAATCTTTATTTTTATGACACAATATAGTATCATCAGCCTTCTCAAAATTATTCTTTCCATTAGTTTACCAGTAGTGATGTTTAGTGCAATTGGCCTGTAAGCTGCTCTTATCTGTTTTGCATTTTCCTTGTTTATGAACTGGTATCACAATAGACTGTTTCCATTGTGCTGGCATTAAACCATCAATCCAACACTTTTGAAAATATCAAACAATAAAACAACAAAATTTTCTGGTAAATGTCTCAGCATCTCATTTGAGACTGCATCAAGTCCTACAGATGTTTTCTTTTTAGGGAGGGATACTAATGCTTCTTTAACCTCGTTGAGCGTGAGTGGAGCATTGATGTACTGACTATTATCAGGGACATGGGATCTGTATAATCACTTTTGCTCTCTTCTTCGGTTCTGTGTATTCTGTTTTTAAGTGAGAGACCTTCCAATCGCATAGACTCCGAGAACATTTCTACAAATGTTCTTCTGCCTCTCTACATTGGACGGGAAATCTTTGTCTTTTATCTTAATAGGACCAAGTTGGCAAATTTATACCTTCTTTCATTTCATTAAATTTTTTCCATACCTTTTTAGTATCTTTATGATCAGAAATCTCCCTATTACAGAAGGAAGACCAATATTGTCTTTTTGCCTGTGCAATGACCATGTTGCTATGATGATTTGCCTTTTTCTTTTCAATAAGATTCTCTGGTGATTTGTTGCTCAGATAAGTATAATTTAGATTTTTTTATTATCTACTGCTGCTTCGCAGGCTGGTGTCGCACCAAATATTTCCCGAATGCTTGCTTGATTTATGTGAATTTGTATTTTGGAATTGATATGTCGGCAGCTTGTAAAATGGTGTCAGTAAAGAATGAATACAATGTATCTATATCCGCGGTGTTTATGAACTCTGTGTTATAGCTAGCAAGCATACTTTCGAATTTCTCCCAGTTAGCATCTTTATATTTATATCTTGGAACTTTGTCTTTTTGAAATTCTGTAGGTCTTTGAGTTACATTAAAAGTCATGATGATCGGTAAGTGATCACTTCCCAATGTATCTTTATATGTCGTCCAATTTACATTCTGGATACAACGTAGGGGATATGAAAGACAGATCTATAGCAGATGCCCTGTGAGTGACAATATCAGGGATTCTGGTAACGCTGCCATCATTTAAAAGGCTCAAGGAGGAATCAACAATATTTTCTACAAAGCGGTTACAAGTAACTGATACACAATCTTTGTCCCAAAAAGGAGAATGGGCGTTAAAATCTCCCCAATCAACCAGTTTTCATTTATCCTGAATATTATGTAACCTTTCCGTGTTTAGTTCGTTTGGGCCTCTCGGTAAATACACAGATACGACACGTAGAGTAAGATGATCACTGAACCTAATACGTGCCGCGCATGAATGAAATCTGGAGTAGTGTTAGGTGCTGGTGGAGAGCATACGGTGTACTCTATTCCTTCTTGAATATATAGTGCGGCACTGATTTTTGTGGCAGCATCTACATTCTGGTGCACAGGTGGGTAATAATAACCTGGAAGCTTGGGTAATTTATTCTTCTTAACATTAAGTGATTGTAATATAAGTGCTTGGTAGTTATTATTTGCCAAATGTTGGATAAGATATGGTAAATTTGTGGAGATGGATCTAGCATTCCACTGCATAACCTGGATTGCCTGTTTGCGAATGGGGGGCATTATGGAGGAGAGTATGTGTATGTTGGGTATAGTGTGTGGAGGGTATAAGGAAAAGAAAATAAGAAACTCTAAATTAGAAAATAAAACAACAACAACAACAACAATAATAATAATAATAATAATAATAATAATTATACAATTTGTGATTGAGTCAGCTACTTATTCGACTTACCACAGTTGTAAATCGAAAATTAAACAGTAATTATAGTCACTTAAACAGTAGCTGTATGGACTAGTTATGAAAAAAAATAAATAAATACATAAAATAAAATAAAATGCTTAACGTCTAATAAGATGAAATTATATTGTGTTAGAAACGGCGAAGTGTAGAAAACTCAGCAGTTCTGTCTCTGTGGTGAAAACAGTCAAGGCTGGCTGTGGCGTTTAAGGTGATGCAAATGTCAATACATGGACCAGTCTGTCAGGACGGCGTAATTGTTGTACCAGTCATGACGAGGACGTGCGGGGTAGAACTGGTGTGGATGGTATCTGGTGGGGCGTGCAGGTCGTCTTGGTCTCTCCCACAGCAGATCTCGGACGTGTCGCCCTACGTTGGCTGCCAGTAGACTGGACCCCCTCTGATTCAGATGGATGCCGTCCCGAAGATGATGCGGTTTGATGTTATCATTTTCTACAAATGAAATGTTGGCCACATCGTACAGGTCGGAACTGACGATAGCGTTTAAACAGCTGTCTTCTGATTTCTGTTTTTTTATCTTTTACCGGTGTGACTTTGCTTATGACGAATTTTATATGGGTGTTTTTCTGCGCTGTTTCTTTTAGTGTGGAAACGAATGTTTTGCATAGTTCTGTAGGTTCGTTCACTTTCAGGTCGTTGATACCGCAGTGAATTACAACAAGGTCCGTTTTTTCTGGGGGTGAAGAAAACTCTTGTAGGGATTTCTGTGTCTCATGTAAGGTGTGGTTCCTTTGTTTCGAAGCCTGAAAGCAGTATGATCTTCCAAGTCTTTTTTCGTGTACTCCATTCATTACTGAATCATGTAGGATCAGCACTTTTGGAAGGTCCTCATGTTCCTCTGTGTTCTTATTGGAACGTTTCGTGTAAGTCTGCTTTTCTTGACGTAATTCGACGAGGTCTTGTCAGGGACTGGTTTGACGTCAGCGTTCTGGAGCTTTTGCTGCTTTGGTGTTTCTTTTTTCCCAGTGGTGTTGATGGGCTTGTCACATTTCGTTGTTGTTTTTTCTGGTTTCTTCTGTTTTACTGGACTCAATCCTGAACGTTTTGCTGCTTCAGCGTATGTAATTTTTGGTTTGGGGCTGGATTCCGTTTGTGTTTCACTGGAAACCATAGTAACAGTTGTCTTCGTAAAATACATCGTTGATTGTTTTAACAAATTGTTTTGGGGCTTCCACAGTCTTCTCTAGGGAAGAAATTCGATTGCAGAGAGCTCTCACCGTCTGCCTGAGATCTAATAAAGTAGACTCTATGTTTAGGTCAGGCACTGCCTGGATCAAAGGCGTCTCTTCGACTTCTTTTGCCGTGGGGAGGTCAGTCGTTGAGGGTAACCTCGTATCGGGCATTTTTACTAACTGGAGTATGGGTTTTCAACCCCGTACCAC
>NC_134891.1:21691627-21694127 GCF_041734735.1 Babylonia areolata
TAACAGGATCATTAGTGGGGTGCCACTGTTGTCGGGAACGTTACCGATGAAATTGTAACAGGATCATTAGAGGGGTGCCACTGTTGTCGGGAATGTTACCGATGAAATTGTAACAGGATCATTAGTGGGGTGCCACTGTTGTCGGGAACGTTACCGATGAAATTGTAACAGGATTATTAGAGGGGCGACAGAGAGTGCTAATGTTGTATGGAACGTTACCGATGAAATTGGAACAGGATCATTAGAGGGGGACAGAGTGTGCCAATGTTGTCGGGAACGTTACCGATGAAATTGTAACAGGATCATTAGGGGGGTTACAGAGTGTGCCAATGTTGTCGGGAACGTTACCGATGAAATTGCAACAGGATAGTTATACAGCTGAAAGAGTGTGCTGCTGTTGTTGGGAATGAACCGATAAACTTGTAACGGGCTCGTTAACTCTTTCCATACGAACGGCGAAAGAGACGACGTTAACAGCGTTTCACCCCAATTGCCATCATCAAAATATTGCGAGCGGAAGGCTCTTATACTGAAGACGTGAATGTTGACAAAGAATACCACAATTCTGACGACGGAAGCTAAAGGTTGGGTCATTCAGACACCCACTGGACATCCGAGGGGTCTGTGTAGAGGAGAAGAGAGGACTGACCGTACTGAGTGAGTTAAACAGGTGAAAGAGTGTGGTTTTGCTATCGTAAATGAACCGATAAGATTGAAGCAGGACCACTATGTGGAGCGATGGCCTAGATGTAACGCGCCCGCCTAGGAAGCGAGAGAATCTGAGCGCGCTGGTTCCAATCACGGCTCAGCTGCCGATATTTTCTCCCCCTCAACTAGACATTGAGTGGTGGTCTGGACGCTAGTCATTCGTATGATACGATAAACCGAGGTCCCGTGTGCAGCACGCACTTAGCGCACGTAAAAGAACCCACGGCATCAACAAAAGGGTTGTTCATGGCAAAATGCTGTCGAAAAATCCACTTCGAGAGGAAAAACAAATAACACTGCACGCAGGAAAAATAATGGGTGGTGCTGTAGTGTAGCGACACGCTCTCCCTGGGGAGAGCAGCCCGAATTTCACACAGAGAAATCTGTTGTGATAAAAAGAAATACAAATATGCACGGGTGAGAGAATGTTCTGCTGTTGTGGGGAACAAAACTATGTGCCCACGTCACTGTTGACAGCAGGGCACATTGGGCAGGTTCACCGCTGTGTATGCATGTTTGTGCAGGCAACACACACACACACACACACACACACAACACACACACACACACACACACACACACACACACTGACTGAAACCATTTTTATTGTCAAATTAACTTTTTGTTGTACTGACACTTTAGCAACCATCTGAATATAAATATTAGCTGAGCAACACAAAGAAAATCAAATTTGCAACAACAAAAAATCAAAATTGAGAGGAAAAAAACAAAACAAAACCAATGATATGAATTTTAAAAGAACAACATATTTAACAAATCAATTTACCAAATTTCAATAATATCAATATCTCAAAAAATGTTTGAACACACACACACTCACACATACTCACAGACGTGTATCCCCCACCCACCCCCTACATACATACATCCATGCATGCACACAGACGCCCATTCAGAATCACCCACCTCATCCCCCTACCCCAAGTACGCTTGGAAAGTCACAGTGTTGATTTCATTCCCCCCCGCTCCAAAGACGTGTAAGTGTTCACACCCACGTGCACAAGCTCTCTCTCCCCCCCTCTCTCTCTCTCTCTCTCTCACACACACACACATACACACACACACACACACACACACACCACACACACACACGAACACTCATGCATCACATATTTTACCATCACATACACATATGAATACACAGATCCACACACACACACACACACACACACACACACACACACACACACACACACACGAACACTCATGCATCACATATTTTACCATCACATACACATATGAATACACAGATACACACACACACACACACACACACACACACACACACACACACACACACACACACACACACACACACACACAAGAACACTCATGCATCACATATTTTACCATCACATACACATACAAATACACAGATCCACACACACAATCACACACACACACACACCACACACACACACACACACACACACACACACACACACACACACACACACACCACACACACTCACACACACACACACACACACACACACACACACACACACACACACCACACACTCACACACACACACACACACACACACACACACAACACACACAACACACACAAACACACACACACACAACACACACAGACACACACACACACACACACACACACACACACACACACACACACACACACACACACACACACACACACACACACACACACACACACAACACACACACACCTCTAGCCCCAAAGGCTGTGGGCATATCGAGCTTACCATTGTTGATGTCTGTTAGACCATGTACCCAGAAGAGA
>NC_134891.1:21707506-21745006 GCF_041734735.1 Babylonia areolata
GATACTCTGATTTTCAGAACACTTGGACACCACATAAGCCTATGTTCTTTGAGTAACTTTTTTCTTCCCGTCCGCTTTTTACCTCCCCATATTTTGAATTTATTTACTAAAAAAAATGTGAAAACGAAATGTGCCTATCATTAACATGTTACAAAATGTCCCCAAGACCTGACATTATAAGTCCCATTGGAAACAGTGTATTGTAATTTTGCAGTCTGTATGTCATTATAGAGTAATTGAGTTCCACTCGTATGTGAATGCATTGATTATCCAATATTCTTTCCCCACTCTTCCCAGGCATGTATGTATTCGTACCCCCTTTTATATCATCCTTATATGTTGCTGTTTTTCTTTTTGAATATCAGAAAACAGGCAGTTGAATGTTGTTGCTTAGTATGTCATCATATTGAATAAAACAAGTTGAAAAGATAGATTTGTCTTCTTTCTCTTCTTGATCTGTCAACAGCCTTTGATACCATTGATCACGACATTTTGATAAACCGAGGTGTGTCTGGCACGGCTCTCTCGTGGTTCAGCTCTTACCTCTCCAACCGGAACCAGACTGTTATTGTGAACCGTCTCTCTCAAGATCCGCTCCCTTAGAATTTTGTGTTCCCCAATGAGCTCTCCTTGGACCAGTTATTTTTCTACTTTATTTACAACCTGTTTCAGAAATTGTATCCCATCATTTTCTTTCACATCACAGTTTTTTTGGATGATAATCAAATTCGTAAGTCTGGTTCAATCTCTCATCTTTCTGAGCTTATCACCTCTACTCAACAATGTATAGCTGACATAAACTGGTGGATGACAAGCAACAAACTAAAATTGAATGACGAGAAAATTTTTTTTTTCTTGCTCCTAAACATTTACTAAATTCTATATTGCTCCCCGAAGCTGCTCAGTTAAATGGGCGCAATGTTCCAACCTCAAAAAATGTTCGCAACCTTGGTATTTACTTAGACCAGACTGTATCTTTTGAACGGCAGATTTCATCGATTTGTCAGATATGTTACGTAGAATGAGCTCTGTTCGGCACTTTTTGTCTCAGGATGCAACAAAAACCCTTGTCTGTTCCCTGATCATATCTAGGCTTGACTACTGTAATTCTTTGCTCGCTGGATGCCCAAACTACTTGTTATCCAGACTTCAGAGAATCCAAAACCATGCTACACGGCTCTTCTTCCAAATATCCTAGATATGCTCATGTCACTCCTCTCCTTTATTCCCTCCACTGGCTACCTGTTGAAAAAAGATTAGATTACAAACTCTCTCTCCTATGCTACAAATTTATGATTGGTATGTCTCCTTCTGCATTACTACTCTCCATCTCGTCTCTTAAAAATTCCCTCTTACAGAACCAGATCATATGGAAAACGCACTTTCTCTTTCCAGGCTTCTTCCGCATGGAACTCACTCACGTTTCCTGTCCATCATGCTGTTTCTTGCCCTTCTTTCAAATCCTCTTTGAAAACTTATTTCAACCATTCAAATCACTAAATAATTCCTTGTCTTCATATTTATGTTTCAGTCAAGCTAATTTTTTTCCTTTTATCATTTTTACTATATTTCAAACGTACACATGTTTATATGCCTTGAACGGCCAAGGTGTGTGTGTGTGTGTGTGTGTGTGTGTGTGTGTGTGTGTGTGTGTGTGTGTGTGTGTGTGTGCGTGCGTGCGTGCGTGTGTGTATGTGTGTGTGTGTGTGTGTGTACGCGCGCGCGCACGCGCCCGTGTGTGTGTGTGTGTATGTGTGTGTGTGTGTGTGTGTGTGTGTGTGTGTGTGTGTGTGCATCTTGTGTGGAGTGGGTGTAGGCTTGTGAGTCGGAGTTGGAGCGGGAGGATTTGTGCGTGCGGATGTATTCGTGTGATTTTAGTATGCATACATCATTGTATTTTTCATTGTAAACGCCCAGGGCTTGGGCGTGCCAAATGTCTTTTTATTATTATTATTATTATTGCAGTAATGTGAAAAAAACATACTTTATCAAAGGAAGCATAAATACGTAGACATGACCAAATCATGCCGTCGCATATGGGTGTGAGAGAGAGGGGAGAGAGAGACTGAGGAAAAGAGACACAGAGAGAGGGAGAGAGAGACGTGGACAGGCGAGTTGACAAGGGAGAGTTTCACATGCAACCATATAAAACAGTAGCGTCAACAAGGTAAGCAAAACATCAAAAATTGTTGCATGAGGTAGGATTGGTAATTACTCGAATGTTGTTGGGCAGTGGTGTTTAAATTAGTCTTGGACTGAGTTCCACTGGCTTTAAACAGATGCTTGGGGTATTGACTTTTGTGTTTTTCGTGTTGGATTAATGGGAATGTTTTTTACAGTTGGTGGTGCATTCCTTGTTGTAATCTTATGCATTGTGATTCCTTTGTTATACTCAAACCTACGGATCAGTGGGAGAATAATCTAGACACGAAGTCTCCTGAAGGAGTGCCAGCTTCAGCCCCCGTTGATGAAAATTCAGTAAAAGCTTCACGGTGTTCGCATTGGCGGAGTCTCCAAGTGTTGATGCGTAATCTGTTGATACTGGATTTATGCTTGAGAAATAATTTCTGTGAGTGGAGGTCAAAGAAATGCTTGATTTCAAACAGTTGACAGATTTCCGTCAGTCTTTTTTCTTTCTTTTTTTTTTACACAGGTAATTTGTGCGCGGATCCCAGGTGAGATCAAGATCTGTCACCTGTTCAGCAGGTTCACTTTTCAGTTGGATGGTTTGAAATCGATCGAAAGTGTTTTGCCTCTTTTGTCTGGTTGTGATAAACATACATTTTGTTTGTCGTGTGTGAAGAGACATGTGATCAAGTTCGGTCCATTTAATGAGATCATAAATAATAGTTTTTTTGCAAGAATGTCAAAATGATTTGCGTGGATTGTATCACTCGGAAGAGTTTGGACAGGGGCTTTAATTGAAGATATGGTCATTTATGTAAGGGCCTTAAAAATATCCCCGAAGAATGTTATGATCAAGTGCTGTTAATGTGGAGAAGGGAGTGCTCATTATCACGCATTGTTGCCTGATTGTGAGATATGATTTAAGCAAACTAAGAGTACTGGTTGGCAGACTGTATGGTTCAAGTTTTCTAATTAGGGAGTTATGGTCTATCACATCAATTCTAGAGGGGGTGTATGGTATTCACTTAGTATGTTTGTCTGTCTATCTGTCACTGACCTTGATAAATTTCGCAAAATCTTCGGCTCAAATACTACTTTCGGCATCTACATGGTTAGGCAGTTTGGAAACGATTCGTTGATGAATGCAGACTTAAAGCTAATGTAACAGTTGCTAAGCAACGAAAGCTAGTAATGATAAAAAAATAATGAAAACTAACTTAAAAAAAATTATCTATAGTCGATTAACGTTGAGTTGTTTAACATGTAATGACGTGTAACGGAAGAGTTGTTTAGTTGTTTATCTGCAGATGGTGTTCAGTTCGGAGAGGGAGAGGTTAGACTCAAGCTCTGCGATGAAAATATCAACAAAACAAATCATTGCTGTCAACATCGTCAAATCACCACTTCACCAAAAGCATGGATACTTACAATGATAGAAGTTATTATCTTGGTGCTGTTCAGGCCGCCCCCTTTCCTTCGGCGACCTCCTCCTCCCTCATCACTATCGTGCACGCTGATGAAGGCACTCTTCGTTGACCACGTGCCTACCTGATTGACAGTATTTAACATTCACATTACTATATTCACTTTGTCACTTTCATTATTATTATTATAATTTCTATCATCATCACATTCATTGACAGTGTAACATTATTCATTTTGTTACTTTCATTGACAGGAAGTAGAAAGAATCCAAAAATAGAATATATGCAGCATTTATATGTTAAGTGGAATCCAGAAAAAAATTAAGATTATGGGAATATGGTTTACGACTGATGTTAAAGAATGTGAAAAGATTAATTACTGATATGCAGAGAAATTATCTGAAATGAAAGCCTTATACAAAATATGGACGAAGAGAAATATTATACCTTTTGGACGCGTCTCTGTATTGAAATCTATAATCTTATCAAAATGAATTCATATATGGATTTTACTTCCAAACCTTCCAGAAAATGTTATAACTGATTGTCAGAAATGTGTTTCTTTTTTGTATGGAATGGCAAAAGGGACAAAATAAGTAGAATGACAGCAATAAAACATTAAGAAAGGAGGTTTAAACATACCAGATAGAAAAAATATTGAAGCATTAAAACAAATTTGGGTAAGAAAGCCCAGAACATCAAAACAAAATGGAAAAATAGTACAACTGAAATGTTTCCATTTTTCAATGAAATGAAAATATATCACTCTGTCTATGCATTGCGTAACAGTAAAAATAGCTTATTTTGGAAACACTCGTTTACGGCTTATAGGGAATCTTATTCTCAGTGCAGACCTAAATCATATATAGATGTTCTATCAGAACCTGTTTTTTTTACAATGACAAGTTCATGATTGGAAACAATGAGATAAATCATCGACGATGGATTAACAAGGGGACTTATTGTGTATCATATTTTTTTAATGATAATGGAAGATTTCTTACCCAACACGAATTCAGTAGAAAATATGAAATAAATATACATTTTTTGGCTTATAAGGGATGCTTGAGAGCAATCAGTAAGTATATTCAACAGGCAGATTTAATGATCCAACAAGGCAGAGTGCACATGATATACCATGGCCATTAAAAATGATATGTTCTAGACCTAAGAGGTCACGGATATACTATGATGTTTTGACTTCCAATGATACATTCCCTAATTCCTGCCAAAAGTGGTCTGAGAAACTGAGAACAAACATATTGTTGGGAAAATACTTTTAATGAAATCAAAAACTACATTTGTTCCATAAACTACATTTGTTCCATTAATCCTATGTAATATGTGAAGTTGCAGCCGCTTTTTAGTTCCCATGTAGTCTAAAAAGAAATGGTATTAGTAAACAATAATAACAGTGACTTTTGTTTAAAAGTAAAGGATAGCACTGAATAAATTTTCTGGCGATGTGACCACTCAAGACGATTTTGGTTTAACCTAGAAGATTTATCAAAAATAAAATGTACAACTTGTTAAAAATTAAATTTCAATGAAAATATCATAATCTTTGGTTTCCACTCTGATATAATTACGGGCTCAGTTTTTCATTTGTTCATCCTCCTAGGGAAGATGTATATACATAAATGTAAATTAGATAAATGCCTCCCAAACATTCACTCATATTCTCTCAAGATACAAAATAGAAGAATATATTGCTATGGTTGCATGTGCAACATACATCTTCAAGAAGAAATGGTGACACACTTACCTTTATATGAAAGCGTATCTGTTTGTTTTATCCTTTCCATTAAAGGCGAAGCAAATCATAATCCCAAGACTCCAAGAATTATGCATGAGATAATATGCTAATTGCGAACGGTCTGTTGTTTGTACACACAGATAGAAAACCATTTTTCAATATGTGCAAAAAAATCAACTTAAATAAAGCAATGTTGGTGAAGAAAGTAGCCTACGTGTGTTGAAATATACACAAAAGATACAGTTAAAGTGAAATAGATGTTTCTCTCCAATTGATGACAATTTCCAATGATTTATGCATAGTAGTTTTTCCATCAGAATATAATGTTTGTATGTTGCACTTTCTTCTTTTGTTTTCTTTTTTTTTTTTTTTTACGTCTTTCGTCCATTTTATTCATTCCCCACCCACTTCCTATGTAAGTGTTTACGTTAAATTTCTATGTTTTAGCAAATTGGAAAATTAAAACAGTGTTAAAAAGAAAAAAAATAACAAAAAACCCGAAATAATGTCAGAAAAAAAGAAGAGAAAACCAAAAACAACAACAAGAACAGCAAACCAATGTATATGAAATTCTTAATTTCCTCTGGACATGCGAATATTGTCCGATAATCTTCAAACTGTTCCAATGCCAAATTATACTACTTGTTCTCTTTTCTTTTTTCTTAAAAAAATATATTTCGCTACCTGGATAGCATACACACATTCACACATCGCGCATGCATGCATCCCCCCCACCCACCCCACCCCCACATATCCTTCTATCTATCCACTCCCGACTTCCACTTCTGTTCACCCACTTCTGTGTGTCTGTGTGCCTGTCTGTCTGTCCTTCCGGAAGCTATACTAACCTTTTTGATTCCTTTGTCCAGCGCCATGGAATACACATGCAGAGTGTAGTCTTTTCTCGAACCATCATCATGAAATGTCAAGCTGCCAGACAGTCCTTGGGGCGGTTTCTGCAAAACGAAACGAAAAACAAAACTAACAATACCGTAAGGATTGAGTCTGCAGTTGAGCCAAAAGTTAATTTTTCCTTTAACATTACACAGGGTGTCCAAACAAGACCTCTGGTACCAATTGCAGACGCAGGAAGAGACGATGAAATAACAAACGCAATAATATAGACGATACAGAAAAGCTTACCTGGTTCTAAAACGCGTGAATTACAGAAGAAATAATTACCAGAAGTGCACTTTTGTTCGAAAGAAATGTCTCCTCTTGGAGGAGTAGCCATGGGACTGTTAATTTATGAACTCTCTAACCTTCTCCAAAATAATCCACTTTGTGATTGTGCTTCCAAACTCCTTGAATATTTAAGCAATCAGATATAAAATACCCAAGCAAACATTAATGTCACCTGATTAACATTCAAATATAGGCCTACGTTCACGGTTTCATCTTTTTTATAGGAATAGAAAACCTTAAAGACCTAGCTGCGCTTTTCATGAAGCAATGTTAATTGATTATGTAGATAAACCTCTGAACCTTCATTGCACAGACCTATCTATCCCAGAAGCACTTATCTCCCTCTGCTTTCCATTTGTTATCAATTGTAATTTTTCTGACCATTATTGTCTCTTCGGTGATGTGCTTGCTGGTTTTGTTGAGTATATTTGTACTTCCAAAATCAATGACATAGAATATTGTGTCTTTAATATGTGTTTAATTTTCTGCATGTGTATGCAATATGAAAGGGATTAAAGTAGCAGCAGTAGTGTGACAAGCGATTTCTCAGCAAACGCAAAAGAAGTGACAGTCGCTCATAGGGTGAGCAAAGAGAGGAATCTCAATTGCTTTCACAGAGGTCTTTGAGTCCTTGTGTATCTTTTTCACCTGTTTGATCTTGTTTAGGATGTTCGTTCCATGCATCCATGGTACAGGAGGACGAGTGGTGCAGGGTATACCCCGCGTGCGGTTGTAGTTGTAGACGACACGTCGTCGGAAGATCCATCTGAACACGTCTGGGTCGTCTTCCAACATACCGGCCACACCGCTTTCTATCAGCCTGAGGGCGTCCACTGTCAACGCTGCCGTCACCTGAAAGACAGAGGGGAGAATATAAGGGAGAATGAAACTGAGTCAGTGACTGGACTAGAACAGATTAAACACACACACACACACACACACACACACACACGCGCGCGCGCGCGCGCGCACTCACTCACACACACACATTCAGTTCAGAATACACAGTTACACACACAAGAAGCAGACTGTCATGTCTACATGTTTTGGTCTGTGCGATTCTGTTTGGTGTCAAAGAGAGAGGGAAGGAGAAAGAGAGAGGGAGACACAGAGAGAGAGAGAGAGAGAGAGAGAGAGAGAGAGAGAGACTGGCAAACAGACAGAAAGGCAGAAACACAGAGAAAGAGACAGAGACGGACAGACAAGAGAGAAGAGATAAGTGAAGAAACAATTAGAATGATTATGAAAAAGTAGACCTAATGTGTTATCATCAAAACAGCTCCATTTGATCCAGACTAATGTTTGAGTGCATTCAGGTTTTTTTTATAATTTCAATAGTTTCAGTTTCAGTTTCAGTAGCCCAAGGAGGCGTCACTGCGTTCGGACAAAACCACATACGCTACACCACATCTGCCAAGCAGATGCCTGACCAGCAGCCTAACCCAACGCGCTTAGTCAGGCCTTGAGAAAAAAAAGAAAAAGAAAAAAAAAAGGGGTTTCAATAATATATGTACAATTGAAACAAAGTGTGCTCTGAATGATATCAAACTAAATAAGTTCAATAAAGATTCTGCAGAGACGATCCAGTTTGTGTGATTCTCTCACGTCTCAGTCTCTCTGTGTATGTCCTGTGGTTTACCGGCAAAGGATGGACATCCTCATCACCCCTGTGCAGCAATGTACGTCGCAGATCCTTAACAGAGTCTTGCTGTTCGTCCAGCAACTGAAAGCCTGTCACGTTCACCCCACCGTGTCGAAACCGCGACAGATTCAAACGCTGGAAGTCCTGACACATAATGAAACTGAATTAATATTCGTGCTATTATTGTCAGTATTGTTGTTATTACTATTATCATTTTAAAGAACCATGATGATGATGGTGGTTTGATAACCCATCCTTTTTCGTTGGTCTGTCCAGTGTGGTTATATAGAAAGAAAAAATGTATGATATATATATATATATATAATATTATATATGCGATATTCATGGCATAAACCAGGCTTTGTGCGCCTCACTAAGAACGATCCACATACAGTTGTATATTGTTGAGGACATACAGCAACACATAATTAGAGACCATGTAACGTTTGATATACGTCAACTATCTGTACACATGACAGTCATTCAGGAACCCAGCTTACATGAATACAAAAGTGATTTTTGCTTCAGAAGTATCAAACATGCTTTACACACACACACACACACACACACACACACACACACACACACATACCCGTACACACACACAACGCTCCTCCCCCCCAATCCCCCCACACATCCACCCACACACCACATGTAGACTTCATTGGGGAAAATGCAGACAGATGAAAGATGACCGTTTTCAGTTTCACGTGTAGTTCATGTTTAAAAATTTGCTGACAAGGTGAGTGACGGAGATCCAGATGAGCTTTCTAGTTGTCTTTGACCAAATATTTTGATAGAGACTGAAGGAATACCCCAGAAGAACTGGAAGAACGACAAGGGATGTAAATGTCAGGAACATGGGATAAGATATCCTTCAAAGTGACAATTAGCTAATTTTGCAAGTTTTCTATCTGAAAATATCTCTTACAGCATTGTAAATTAGAAAACCAACCGTACAGACAGAAAGACGGACACAAGAGGTAGGACACAGGGCGAGAAGGTAGAGGGGGTGGCTGTGAAGATTGAAACAGATTGAAAACAACAACACACACACACACAAAAACCCCAACAAAAAGACAAAGAAAAAACACGATAATTTATCTGCCAGAGTATTACAACAGACTTACCAAAGTTCCTAACAGATAGCTGTATCCGTACTTGTTCATGCCAACTTCCGGTATCTGAAAAAAGGCGTGAGTTATATTAATAAATTGATCAATAAACGTGAGAAAAAGTCAAGCAATTAAGCAAGCAAGTAACTACAAATTTCCATCCACCGTGTCAATCAATAAATTGCCGCATCAGTCATTCAATCAATAAGATAGACTTTTCCAAAGTTTATGATGATGGCTAAAGTGAGGACCCGGAAGAAGACGAAGATGAAAGAAAAATGCAGAATGGAAGGGAAAGCATTTGCAGAGACCAGGCTTTGACACACAAACCGAAAGACCTGAAGAAATCTTGTGAACAGTTCTGTGCGCCGCCCCAATGACTCTTCACGGGGTTTAGGAAGAGAAGAGAAGAAGAAAGAAGAAAAGCGAGTCTTGCGTAAGGCGAATCAGAATAACCACTAACGAACTCTTCTAAAATGACTCAGCACATGTGCAAGGTCACCTTTGGTGTGTGGCCTCCTTGTGTCAAACATGAAAAGTTATTGTCGCCTTGGAATACAGTTGCTGGATGGTCCTGATAATATTTTGTCCAATTTCATTATTATTATTTTATTTTGTCTTTGTGGCCCATAGTACTTCCAGCCAGACTCTGTCAAACACCTTCTTGAAGTCTATGAAGACGTGGTAGAGTTCCCTCTGGTGTTGTAGGTGTTTTCTGCAGAGGGTACGCAGGTTCAACGGTACTCCTGCCTTTGCGGAATCCAGTCTGTTCTCCAGCAATGATGGTATCTGCTTGCGGCTGTAATCTGTTCAGAATGATTTTGAGCATTGGATTTCCATCGGCATATCCCCAGGACCTATGTTGCTGTTTTTGTCATCATTTTGTTGAAACTGTTTGTGAGGGCTTCAAGATCTTCTTAAAGTGGAAACAGTGGGGTGGGCATGGATGTAGTGCCACCGAACTGGAGTACAGCTTCCTCTGGCTAGAGTGAAGAAATAAAAGCTTAACATCTGGCTGAATAGCATCCAATGAGTGTGAGATAAAGTTATGCACAACCAGGTACCCAAGAGAGCATGATCATTTCCTTCGGAGGAAACTGGGGCTATCGGCCTCCAGGCTAAGTCGGACCTTTGGCTTTTATTTGAAGTCTTTGTAGTTTTCAATCATTTTGGTCAAATGACAAAGTCACATTATGGCCTGCTATTCTTGCTATGAAAATCTGCCGCCTGTGTGTTGCAAGCTGGTGCGTTGAGTGCTGAAAAAAGAAGAAATTTGACACTGATAGTAATTTTTTGGAAAATTTGTTTCAAATTGTTTTCAGAGCTAATAAATGGTATGAATCAGACATACGCAGTTGTCAACAAAACATGTATGTTAAAGATATTCATGAGGAGTGACACTTCTGCTCTACACGGTGACAGTGGTAAATGTTATCCCTCAAAATGAATATGTCTGTGATGGGGCAAGTTGGATCATTTGCCATGGGGAACGTTGGTCCCTACAGCCGACTTGCCCCATATAGGTGGGCCTGCAAATTCTGCCTTGATAATACACTGATTTATCAGAATGTTGATGAGACTGGTTTTTGTCAAATGACAAGAACACTGTTCGAATGAAAACAGTTCAGGTGGCAGTGCTTGTAATTTAAAAAAGTTTGATTTAAACGTGAAAGAAGAATATCGTGATCTAGTATAACGACTTGGCCTACGTTCAATGCACGGGCATTGAGAAAAGCTCAGTTTACATTTGTAACAATTGTGACTCTGTCGAAGACTCCATTTATAATCTGCTGTTACCCAATAAACACTAAAACGTTATTTGTTTTCCATTTTTTTCATTTCCTTCTGGTCAGGCAGTGACAAATGCGCCTATGGGTTATTTAATTTGCTTAAACATTCTGATTCCCCTCCAAATCATGAACATCTTATTCAAACTCTCCAAGACAGTGTCACAGTTGTGAAAAAATGGATGACAGAAAACAAATCTTATCTCACTGATCGATTCCAGTCTGTCATCATCGATAACTTCCAGTTAAAATGGAACCTGTTAAAATCAAACACGGAGTCCCACAGGGATCTGTTTTAGGCCCAGTTCTCTTCACACTGTACACTGCTCCTCTCGCTGAAATTATCAACCACCACAATGTTAGTCATCATTCCTCTGCTGATCACACTCAACTTCAGAAGAGTGATACCCCTGAAAAATTGTCTTCGCTCTTGCAAGAAACATCTAAATGCTTCCTGGACATTCAACACGGGATGACTCTAAATAAATTACATTGAACGCAGACAAAACCGAAGCAATGATCATAGGAACTAAACAAAAACTCGCTACATCTAGACTTGTCGTTTCTCTCATTCTCTCTCGCCTTGACTACTGTAACTCCATATTGTCTGGTTTGCCTGCTTCATCCATTCAGTCCCTTCAGCGCATACAAAACTCTGCTGCCCGACTCGTCCTCAGAAAGAAAAGATCTGAGTACATAACTCCTCTTTTGCAACATCTCCATTGGCTCCCTGTCTCACACAGAATAAAGTATAAGATCAGCACTCTATGTTATAAATGTAATCACAAATCTGTCCCTTCCAATCTTTGTGGCTGCCTTCACCTTTACACTCCATCTCGCTCTCTACGATCTGCTTCGAATACCCAGATTCAAACACTCCACTGTTGGACGGCGTTCTTTCTTTGTCTCTGGACCTTGTATTAGGAATGAACTACCTCTTTCGCTTCGTCAGGTCTCCGCACTCAGCTCTTTCAAGTCTGGCCTTAAAACCCACCTCTTCACAAGATAGCCTCCCTCCCCTACCTCTTCCCTGTCTTCAGTTTCTTCAGTTTTAGAGTTATGCATGTGTGTGAATGACTGGTGTGAAAGCACTTAGATTTGTCTGCACAAGATTCAGCGTCATATAAATACCATTATTATTATTATTATTGTTATTATAAATAAAAGGGGAATTCTAATGAATTGTAATCAGGACTTATATTTCTCCTTTTCGTTTTTTCAGTCACAAATTCCAAAGTATTGTTTTCTTTTCTGATCACAAGGACATGATTCTTAGTTTTCTTTTCTGATCACAAGGACATGTTTCTTAGTTTTCTTTTCTGATCACAAGGACATGTTTCTTAGTTTTCTTTTCTGATCACAAGGACATGATTCTTCTTCCTCGTCTTTGTTACCACTACCACCACCACCATCGTCATCATCACCATTGTCTTTTTCTTCTTCTTTTTCTTCCAGTTTCTGGTCTTGTGATCGGAAGGTTCACCACTGATGACCAGGCAACCATTTCTCTCAATTTCTTCCCGTTCCTTGTCTCTTTCAGTGTGATTCTCAGCCTAAAGCCTGTTTATTCTGGGATATTTTCAGCCCATATCTTTTTTCCTGTCGGCCTTTCTTTTTCCTTTCTAGGACTGTGCCTTGCAGGATTGTCTTGGCAAGTCCTGCTGTTCGTGAGACGTGCCCATATCACTTCAATTTTCGCTTCTTCATTGTGGTTAGGAGATTAGATCCGATGGTTTGCCTGACCCCGTTTCTTACTTTTTCATTGATATCTGTTGGAGATCACGAGGATTTTTCGGAAGCATTTAATCTCATCTCTGTGGCCTCCATCCACTTCTCCATGTGTCACAGGCATGCAGGAATTTCGAGAAGACCAAGGAGCGCATCAGTCTGATTTTATAGCTGGGTGCAATGTTCATTTTGCTACAAATGGTCAGTTTTGTCAGTGCTTTTGTTGAAAATCCTGGACAACATTTCAGGCTTTGATCCCTAGTCTGTTACTACTAATCCCAGGCACTTTAAACTTTGAGCTGTTTTCAATTTCTTGCCACTGACTGACGTCAGTGCTATTGCCGTAGGTGTTGTAAGTCATCAGCGTGGTCTTGTCTGGAATGATCTCCATGCATAGGCTGCAGAGGCCTTGTCCAGGTGTTCCCTCAATCTTGTTGACTCCTCTTTTTTCCCTGCTAGGCTGTTGATATTGTCGGCAAAACGTAAGTTCGTGAATGATCTGCCTCCGATGCTGACTATTCCAAAGCGCTGGTCATGAGTTTCTCGAGGAAGATGTTAAAGAGAGTACATAATAGCAGACAACTTTGTCTGACCCCGACTGTTGTCCTGAAACAGTCCCCTATTTTGCTATTGAATATAGACTGGTTGCCTTTTTGTATAGGTGGTCTCTGAGGTTGATGTTGATGTTTTTCAGTCTCATGGTCGACCATAAGACAACATCCTGTGCCTTGTCAAATGTCTTCTCGAGGTCCACATAGTCGTGGTAGAGATCTTGCCCGTATTGGAGATACCTCTTGCGCAGTATTCAGAAATTGAAGATCTGTACTGTTGTACTGCACCCTGCCCTGAAGCCTGCCTGCTTCCCAGCAATCGTCGTTTCTGCTTGTGGCTACCCGTGGCTAACTTACTTCGGCATGAAGTTCGCCCCGTGTCAGTTGGTCAGCTATGAACCAAACTATGAGTTATCCTACGAAAGTTTTGCCATTTATTTTTATCACAAAATTAGGCAAGATATTGACCCTCAGTTTAATCCACGAATTGTTCCGCTAACTCTAAAAAAAAAAAAAAAAAAAAAAAAAAAAAAATCTCCATACTGCACTGACCGCAAAAAGGCCACCTAGTACTGGTCTCGGCCTTCCCCGACAGATATATATATCTATCTATACGGGGAAATGTAACAGTTATCACAGATAAATGGCATCGATTCATGTTTGTAAGATTTTGGCAGATAATATTTTACTTGAATGACCAAAAAAAAAAAAAAAAAAAAAAAAAGAAAAAAGAAGAGAGATAGTTTCTATTTGAAACATCCACAGATTCTCCATGCTCTTTGTGTGTACAGAGTGTTGATGATGGCAAATATTTCCTGTTTAGAAATAAGTTATATAGGATAATGAGAAAAAAGTTTGTATTTTTAAGTGTGGCTAAAACCCACTACGCATTCTACTTTTTTGTCGAATGATCAATTTCTATAAACACAGCTTAGATTCATGTACTGCCGAACAAGCAGAATGTATCACATTGTATTATATTGTATCATATTGTACTCTGTCTGTCTGTCTCTCAGTCTTGAAAATGAACTTTCTCCTCGAATGCCCACTCTGACCTCAGGCACAAGTACTTAAGAGAAGATCTGAATAACGGTAATGTGAATACTATGTAAGGTGTGTTTCAAAACACTGGTATCTTTTAAACACCCTTGAATCCCACCTTCATCACTCCTTCACAATACTAGTGATTCTTATTTTCACGTAAATGTTATAAACGGTGCTTATACTGAATATAGCCCCATGGCTGCCCCAGTTTTTCAAGTCGACATGGTTTGTGAGAAAAATTGTGAAGAAGAACGAATCTTTGAACAACGTGTATTAATTTGACCTAACCCCTTCTCCATCCCCCATAATCACTGCCCCACACATTTATGTGATTTGTGTATGGGTCAATGAATTCACAAACACAATCACTGCCAGTGTCAGTCTCTGTCTTTGTCGCAGTCTGTCTATCTGTCTGTCTATCTCTCTGTGGACAAGGGACTTCCATTTTCGTTGCCAAATCCACTTTCCCGGAGGGACGCACAACAGACGATTTGCAGGATCCACTTTGATGAGCGTGCTATGTTGCAACATCATCTAAGGTGTGTGAATGGCCAAACGGGGAAAAAAGGAGCACAGAACTTGTTCTTCCACCACGCTCCCGTGCGACTTCAACGTGTAGTTCTTCCAAGCAGAAGGCAGATAAAAACACCCGTCCCTTGGACCCCCTACTTTCTTGTTCTTTATTCAGGCAGGGAACGAGATCCTGGAGAACGGTTTCCTTTGACGATGTGAAAAGATCGCCCCAGTGTTTCACTGCTTTTAAAAGCAAGGCGCTTAATTACAATACAGAATGCAAGTTGCCCAGCGTGACTTACACGACCGTGCATCGAGAGCAGCGTTTGCACGTCAGAGGAAAACTAACCAATTAAAACTTCCTGTTGACCTAATTATTGACTTATTTGATGAAACAGTTCTTTCTGTACTTACATTAGGTTGTAAAATTTGGGGTTTTGATATATCTGATACTGTGGAAAAATTGCAATTGAAATTCTACAAACTACATTGTTCTGAAACTCAGACAGTCCAACCCATCCTTTTTGGTATTTGGTGAAACTGGTATGTTCCTTGTATCTGTCTCTGTAAAAACAACAACAACATATTGCTAGCAACTTGGTTTAAGCTCGTTACAAACCTATGTACTTCAAAACTACCTTCGGTTGTTTACAAATGTCTCTTCAATTTATGTATCACCAACATACATCAGAACCAATACCTGAAAGGTATTCACAATATATTGAATGAAATTGCATGAGTAGTTTCTGGTTAAACAAGCACGGTCTTGAAGTACATCCCACGTTGTTCAAAGTGAAGGTTAAGTGCTAATTAAAAGATAAGTTTTTGTGTGTCTGCAAGATTGGTATAGACATATGAATAACGATACTATGTTTCTCAATGACAGGATCTTTTAGCCAAACTTTGGTTAAGATACTTATTTTACAGTGCTACCAAATAACTGGGTAATTCACTTAAGTTAACGAGTAATGATTTGCCAGTTAATAGGCAACGTTTCGACAATGTACCCAGAAATGAAAGAATATGTGATAAATGCTCCGCAAACGACATTGCAGATGAGTTTCACTATTTGTTTGCGTGTCATTTATTGACAAAAATGGTTATCTAGATATTGTGGAACCCACCCAAACTCCATTAAATTCCCCTTACTTCTACTTGTAGTTCTTTTCGATAAAACTTTGTTGGTTTAGACAAGAATGTTGTCAACTGCTAAGGAAAAAAATACTTGCATGTTTGCATGAGCGGACATTTTTTTAACATAAATTTTTTTTGGCTTGTATGGTATGTGTAAAAGATAAATCTATTTAACGTTTCAATGCCCTAAGGGGACACGGAAAAGAAACATTTTGCCTTTGGGTGTTCCAATCCCAGTTACCTATTTATCTTGACTTTGAGGTTACCTATTTATCTTGACTTTCAACCTCAGTACAAATGAATGACTCTTGAGTCTTTCCAGTTACGAGGGTCATTCAATAAATAAGGTGAATTTTTCGGTATAAGGACTTCTAATACAGATAGAAGCTTACTTTTTGTTTTTTTGTTTTTTGTTTTTTTGTTTTACTTCTTTTTCACATGGATTTAATTTGTTTTGCAGATTAAAAAAAACTTTGAGAGTTTTTGGCGATTAACAAAGATGGCCGACCAAGAAGCATGCTCCAGGATTGAACAGCGGTCAGTTATCAAGTTTTTGGTTTCTGAAGGGTGCAAACCAGTTGAAATTCATAGGAGAATGTCAACTGTGTATGGTGCCACATGTTTCAGCCGAAAAAATGTCAACAAGTGGGCTAAATTGTTTAAAGAAGGACGGAGCAGTGTTGAGGATGAAGACAGGCCTGGAAGGCCTACAGAAGTGAGGTCTCCTGAGGTGATCGAATCAGTCAATGACCTCATTCAGTCTGACAGAAGGGTGACAGTGGATGACATTGCAAGGACTTTGAGCTTATCTGTTGGGACAGCACACAAAATTGTCCATGATGACCTTGGCTACTCGAAGGTCAGCTGCCGGTGGGTGCCAAAGATGCTTACTCCAGAGCACAAACAGAGGAGGGTCGAGTTGTCCCAGCAGTGTCTCTGCCGCTATGAGAAGGATGGTGATGAGTTTCTGAAGAAGGTGGTCACATGTGACGAGACATGGGTTTGGCACTATGAGCCTGAGTCCAAACGGCAGTCCATGGAGTGGAAGCACGTAGGCTCTCCAGTGAAGAAGAAGTTCAAGTCCCAGCGGTCTACGAGGAAGGTGATGCTCACCGTTTTTTTGGGATATGCAAGGCCCAATCACCATTTCATTCCTTGAGAAAGGAAGCACTGTGAACAGTGCCAACTACTGTGAACTGCTGAGGCAGGTCAAGAAAGACATAAAGAACAAACGCAGGGGTCATCAGTCAGAAGGAGTCATCTTGCATCATGACAACGCAAGGCCTCACACAGCAGCCCGAACGGTGCAGACCACCAACGAGCTGGGCTGGGAACTGCTCCCTCATCCCCCTTACAGCCCAGACCTTGCCCCTTCAGACTTTCACCTGTTTGGTCCCTTGAAAGCGTTCACGAGAGGCACGAACTTTGAAAGTGACGATGAAGTCAAAAGTGTTGTGAGCGACTGGCTGAGACATCAGTCCAAAGATTTTTACGCTGAGGGAATACGGAAGCTTGTGCACAGATGGGAAAAGTGTGTGACAGTGCTGGGAGACTACGTTGGAAAAGAAGAAGAAAAAAGTAAGCTTCTATCTGTATTAAAAGTCCTTATACCGAAAAATTCACCTTATTTATTGAATGACCCTCGTATCTTTAATCATGAGATCACTCATCCATCACTTTGCAAAGTATGTTTTCAGCTACTGTTTCATCACTGAAAACGTCCCTGCACAGTTTACACATGTGATTTAGCGAAAATACAAATCTGGTAGGTTGGGAGGTTGTACTTTTTTGTGGCAATAGGAACATCTTAACGCGCGTTCTTCCGTTTTTTCTCCGCAGAACAGCCATTCTATTTTCTATCATTTCTTATCAGCCATTCTATTTTCTATCAATTCTTATGCATTTATTCATTTATTATTATTATTTTTTGTTTGTTTGTTTGTTTTGTTTAGTTATTTCATTTTATTTTTTTATTTTTTTTTATTTTTTTTTATTTATTTATGTATTGATTTAATTAAATTAATTAATGTATTTATTTATTTATTTATTTATTTTAAATTATTTTTTTCTCATGGTCTGACTAAGCGCGTTGGGTTACGCTGCTGGTCAGGCATCTGCTTGGCAGATGTGGTGTAGCGTATATGGATTTGTCCGAACGCAGTGACGCCTCCTTGAGCTACTGATTCTGAAACTCTTATGCATCTCCATTTCTGCACATCGTATTGTTCATTTGAATAGATGTTACATTATTACCATCATTCACATACTCATCGACATCGAAGACTGTCGGCTTCTCGTATCCAGCAAGTCACACTGCTGTTTCAAAGCTTTTCTTAAGTGGGTGGGTGGGGTGGTAGGGGGTGGGTAAACTTTAATGATTTCATTTTCTCTGTGAATGCTTTGTTTGTGGACACCGAATTTAGCTTAAAATAGGAAAATTAATTAATTTCCACAGTTTCAGTTTCAAGGAGAGCATGCGACATTCGCCACACCACATCTGCTAAAAAAAAAAAAAAGAAAAAAAAAAAGAAAGAAAAATCACAATGCACTTCTAAACGCTCGTGTGCCACAGAGGTGCGTCAAAGCACCATTTCTGTCCACAGTTTAGAAATGGCTATACAACTAACCATACATCCATTTTAATTGCCAATTTCTTTTATGACATTACTCTAAAAAGTTTAATCACTAAAGCTGGTGAATCCACTTTGATCGGAATGTCGAGAGAATTAAGGACCGGGTCTTCTGCGACTTTCAATTATTACGCTTTACAACTTGTGATCTGTTCAAAAGAAAATCTATTAGCCATAAGCGGATCTGTGACTTGATATTTCGATTCTGTAGTTAATGAAAAACAACACAAAAACACCTTTCAATGGGAATCTTTTTTATGTATTAAAAACAAAACGAAAATTAAGAAATGGATACATACGCATAAACATATATTCATATATACACAGTTACACATCACCAACTTCTCCAAACACACATATATACACAGACTCACCAAGAGTATTACAGACTTCAAATATGAAACCACAAGTCTTTAATAAAAAAATCTTTCATAATGACCGAGTTGAGGGCAACGGGTGTGTAGCTGTCAAGAAAAGAGGATGTATGCGTGTCATTCTGGAACGGATCAATGATGGCAGACTTGAGATTTAATCACGATAGTGCTGTCCAATGCTACAAGGACTGGTTGGAGATGTCAGTGAAAACTGGTGCCACTTGTTTGGACAAGGAGTTGAGACATCAGAAAAAACAAAACAAAACATCAGGACCTGCTGCCTTCCTGAGGTTCTGCTTGCACTGCTACCTCCTGTTGAGGACTTTAATGATAATTATTTCCTGTTTTTCACAGAATCTGATGTGGGACTTAACTGTGTCAGCATATTCACCAAGAGTGTCACAAGTCACAAGTATGTGCCCTCAAAACAGCGGCTGTACCGCTTTATCAAGTTCATAAAACCGTATTTTCACAGTGCGACTGGCAGGTTTTACAGTTTCAAGTTTCTGCCAAAAAGCTGGAATGACGTGGTCTCATCGACCGAGTGGTGCCCGTCGCACTAAACGATACGCTTCTGGTATAATCCAGTGTTTCGCTGGTGCATGTGATACGTTATTAACACTTCGTTGAAAAGGTGCGTAATCTGGCATGACTGAAGTCACCAAACACATGTACAATAACATCAGGATTTCGATTTCAGTAGTCGTGATGAAATATTAAATGCAGTCTTTGCGTTGGCCTTGATCTGAATGTAAACCCCAATCACCACTGCGCTCCGTAGCACCGCACCAGAAACGACACACTCGCTCAACCCTGGACTTGCGACAGACTTAAGGAATTCTGTCTGCTCTGAACAATGAAAAGCTAAAGAGCTGAAATGGGGAACATCTGAGTTCAACCATGTCTCAAACAAACTTAACAGTCCCTAAAATCACGACTTGACTCTCGTTTGTCCAGAAGTGACATTGGTCCTTGCTTCTAACAGTTGTTTTTTGTTGTTGTTTTTTTCTGACCTGCCTCCTGAAAATTCGACATATCAATCTTTCTTTAATATGATGTTGGCGATTCTGAAAAGGTCCCACTGATATATCTTGACAAATGCATGAACAAAATAGAACAGAATAGAATATTTCGCTGTCAAAACACACAATAAAACATAAACATGAGCATATTAAAAAAAGAAACATTCGTGAACAAAGTTTGCCAGCCTTGGCTGTAATTCGTTTAGTAGGATCTTTTCTTTCTTTCTTTCTTTTGCGTTCGACAGCTACGCAGTCAGGGTCGAAGTCCGAGGGATGCCACAAACTCGGACGTCCGGTGAAGATCGGCTACCGTCCCCCAGAGCTTGGTGTTGAGGTCAGCACCCCTAAGCCAGGACTGCTGCCGCATCTTCTCATACAGGGGGCAGTCTTGGAGAATATGGGATGGGGTCTGGTCAGGCTGGCCGCAAACACATAGGGATGTGGCTGCCACTCCAATCCTCTTCAGGTGTGCTCGGAGGCCGCAGTGTCCTGTGCAAAGGCGGTAGATGGTAGTCTGGTGTCTCCTCTCCAGTGTCCTGATGGGATCCTGGTGTGCCTGGTAGCCTCCGTTCAGGATGACCCAGCCACTTCGGAATCTGCTGCGGAGGAGAGTTTTTGCTTCCTCATACGTGGCAGGAAAGGTTGGCTGTGTGAGCTGGCTTCCTTCCTTAGCAAGGCGGTCTGCACGCTCGTTGCCTGGGAGGCCTACATGTGCAGGCACCCACTGGAGGGTCGTTGGGGCTGTTTGGGTAAGGGTTGTGAGGGAGGCCTTAAGGGACTGGATCAGTGGACCAGGATCAGGGAAGTCAAGGACCTGGAGTGTGGACATGGAATCAGTCAGGATGGAGATGCTGCCAAGGGGCTTTCCACGGGAGGAGAGGAATTCTGCTGCTGTTTTAATGGCCAGGACTTCAGCTCTGAAACTGGAACAGAGCTTTCCTCCAGGGAGTGCGATGCTGCTGTGCTCTCCATCGGGAAATCTGACGTAGACACCACTGCCTCCGTTGTGTGTGGCTTCCTCCGCTGATCCGTCCGTGTATACATGGGTCCAGGAGCTGGCTGGGTAGGACTCCTCTATCATGGCCAGAGTCAGGATCTTGAGAGTTTAGTAGGATCAATTCATTAGGCTTGGCATTTGGACGACATATATCGATTAGGAATATATGTCCGTAAATATTGTATTTTACACAGTTGTCTACAAGGTGTATCTCGTCTTCTAAACTGTTACAGGTATCAAAAAGTCTTTGTTCTTTAGGTGTATTTTATACCTTCCCTGTTCGATTTGTACATCATGGGCGCTGATTCTTAACATAGTCAGTGCTTTTCTGTGTTGTGTATTTGCTGTATTTTTCAAATATGGTTCAATTTCATAATTTGTCACGACATTCTCGTAAAATTCTGATTCAGATGAACTGTTTTGTTTCTGTTTCCAAAATTTTACATATTAATTTTCAAGCTTCTGTATATAACATACTTTAATCTTTTAACACTGAAAGTGAACTGACTTTTCCAAACATGATCTAATCCAGTGCTAGTTAATACATTTCTTATGAAAAGTAGCCACTGAATATTTTTGTTTGTTTGACGATACATGCATTTATATGTTGTGTATATAAGTGAATTTTGAGGAAGCTCTAATATGTGTATCCAACAGCCAATAACTTGACATATAATTTTCAGGCTAATAGGGAATCTTCCTAATTCTCCTAAAACGGGGAGAACTATTGCTCATTTATGTACCCAAAGTAATTGTTTACAGAACTGTATGATGTATACTTACATTAAATGGTGATCTAAACGGCAGAAAAGCAGATATTTTACAAGATATTCATTTTGACGTGAAAGGAGTTGTTCTGTGTCCTTCCCCTCTGCTTGACTCTTCAGTGCGTCCCCAACCCGGGACAGCCCGGTATGCACGACATCTGTCAAATGCCACTGCCTCCTAAGAATCAGTGCCATCGGTACTGACATCAAGTCACGTTTGCAGATGTCCTTGAAGCGCAGCATAATGGTTAAGTATGTTTATTATTTTTGCTTTCATAATGAATACTCTCGTGATACCTTCTGCTTGTATCTATATTCATCCTTCAATGGCAGAAGTGGATTTTCGTGGGTTTACGATTGCAATGTACTATTTTCCGAGGAAAACCGCCTAAGCTATGGAGCCGAACAGCTAAATGGGGTGACCTCGCCTCTTCAAACTTTCAAAGAGCCACTGGCATTTATTTACTTCTAAAAACAGCTGACAGGGCTAGCCTGGAGGCTGCACGCTACCTCCCCGCCAGAGCCAATACCTCTCTCTTCTGCCAACTAATGGCCCCTGCTGGTCGCCTCTCTGTCACTAAGGACCTTCATTAGAGTTCTAACACCAGAGTGGTCTCCTCCTGAGCCTCTGGTGGAATCGTGCCAAATTAGCCCACCCTTGAGGCGTCGTTCGTGTGCAAAATGGGGCGTTAAGGTATTAAGTAATCGAGGGCTGTGGAGGATGGGATGGTCAGTGGATGGGCATCGACAAAGGAAACAGGGTGCAATTTGCCACTGCAAGAGGGAAGCAGCTACATGTGTGCCAGTCCCTGTGTTAAACAGTGATGCATACAGATTCATTGTAGAAACCAATGTTTTACTGACTCCTCTCTGTATGTCTGTTCATCTGCGTGTGTCTCCCATTGTATGTATGTGTGTGTGTGCTTGTGTATACATGCGTGCGTGCGTATGTGCCTACTCGTACAAGATTGAGATAGACAGATAAATAGAGAGAGAGAGAGAGGGAGGGATGGAGAGAAGGGGAAAGATAGAGAGGGAGAGTAAGAGAGAGAGAGAGAGAGATACAGATAGTCAAATTCAAAGTCAAAAGTATTTTAATGTCAGGTCTCTGGCCCATGAGTGATGACATGTTCTGTGTACAGGGGAATGTTTACATATTTCTAGCTTGCATCCGCACATTCACTGCTTTGTGAACAAAACAAGACAGCTCAACTAAAACGGATTCATTAGAGCTAGACACAAGTTAGCAGAATTTAAACATACATGGATTTCTAGAACACTTTGGCGGAATGAATCCACGTCTTATTTCATTATACATAATAATGAGAATAATAACGTAAATTTATATAGCGCCCTTCCTCTCTAAGAGCTCAGGGCACTTCACACGAAAGAAAATGTTTACAAGTTACATAAATCATTCATGACCACTCTTTCTCAAAACCCCTCCCCCCTCCCAACACACTCTCCCTTTCCCACTCCTCATACATCCAAAGTGAGCTGACATGGATGGTGTTGGAGAACAAGGAAGCTGAGAGTGCTTATAGACAGGTTTTAAAAAGGTGAGTTTTTAGTGATGAGCGAAAAGCAGAAATAGAATGAGATGCACGGATATGATGAGGAAGGATGTTCCAGATGTGAGGATCAGCAAAGAAGAAAGAACGTTCACCATAGGTTATTGTATTGACACGGGGAAGTTTCAAAAGGTAACAGTCAGAGGAAGAACGGAGATTTCTTGCGGGAGTATAAACACTGATAAGGTCAGAAAAATATGTACGTCCTGCGGAGTGAAAAGCAGAATAACAGAGACATGCAACTTTGTATTTAATTCTCGCTTCAGTGGGGAGCCAATGTAAACTGCGGAGGTGAGGAGAAATGTGATCAGTACGTGGGACTCTGTCAGACGGGCAGCACTGTTTTGAAGTTTTTGAAATCGTTGAAGAATATTATGTGGACAGCCTATGAGAAGAGAATTACAGTAGTCGATTCGCGACAGCACAAAAGCAGAAATAAGAGTTGTTGTAGTTTCAACAGAAAGGTACTGACGGATAGAGTTGATGCAACGAAGTTCACAACTGACTATGCGTATCAGGTTTATTACCCGAGCGTGCATGTTGAGGTCTGAGTCAAGAAATATACTTGGGAAATAATAAGTAAGAAGTGAAGATCTGATTCTAGCGTGTTCTTGAAAAAATGGCACCATTTGTTTCTGTCTTTATATAGTAAAAATGTGAATTTAGGGGTGACATACCATTTCTAAATCTTGAAACTGTTTTGCGATGTTCGACATTCTTAACAAGATACAAATATGGGTTGATCGTTAGGGTATGTCCTTGTGCTTTTATATTGTTTTAAAGTGGTGTGCAAGGTGTTAAAGATGAAGCATGTGACAGTTGTGAGGGTGTTTGTGGTGGTGCTGGCTGTATTCCGGACTTTTGTTTGTGGTGTTTTTGTGTCACCGGGTGGTTTAAATGGCGGACAGCGAGGAGGTACAGGCGCCTTATATTACGACCGTGATTTTCTTCTCAGTTTACGGTCAGTGCGCGACCCATCCGCTTTTCCTGAGCAACTTTTACCTCGTGATCTTATTTGTGATGACGAAGAGAATGAAAGAGAAGGTGAGAGAAAGAAAGCACGAAAGAGAGGAAAGAGAGGAGGCGTGAAGAGAAGACTGAGAAAAAATAAAACTAAGCCCCCACTGCCATCTATGATTTTATCCAATGTCAGATCTCTTAACCCAAACGGCAGAAACTGTAATTTAGATGAAGTACGAGCAAACTGTCGATTTTTAAATGATTTTAGGAACTCGTGTGTGCTTTGTTTTACCGAAACCTGGTTTAGTGAGAAAGTGTCGAATGAATGTGTTGCGATTGACGGTTTTAACACTCCGTGCAGAATGGACAGAGACTGCAAGAAAGTGGGGAAGAAAATGGGTGGTGGCGTGTGCCTGTTTGTCAATGAGAAGTGGTGTGACAGTGCGAATGTGTGTGTGAAGAAGCAACTGTGTACACAGGAACTTGAACTCATATCAGTGTCGCTGAGGCCTCGATACCTGCCACGTGAGTTCGGCCGTATTTTCTTGACTGTTGTGTACGCCCCAGTCTTTGACCAGGCATCTGCTGCACGTGCAGGAAGGACGATCGCAGGTGTTGTTCGCGACCTTCAACTCATCTCTGCCGACGCCCCGTGTTTTATTGTTGGAGATTTTAATCACTGTGATTTAAAGAAAGCCTGACCTTTTAAACAATATGTTACCTGCTGGACCCGACTGGACAAGACAATCGATCTGTGTTACGGGAACATTCCTAATGCCTACAAATCTGTTCCCCTTGCACCAGTGGGTGTATCTGATCATGATGTTGTTCATTTAATACCAGCCTACAGACAAAAGATACAGACAGAGCCGACTGTGAAAAAGAGTGTGAAAGTTTGGACGTCAGAGAGTGTGGATGAACTGAGAGGATGTTTTGATTGTACTGATTGGAGTGTGTTGACTGACCCATGTGAGAATGTTCATGAAGCAGCTGATGTTGTTACATCTTATATCAGTTTCTGTGAAGACATGATAATTCCGACAAAAATAATTAAACTTTTCCCCAACAACAAACCATGGATCTCAAAGTCTCTCAAAACAATTTTAAACGAGAAAAAGGTAGCATTTCAGTCAGGGAACAAGAAGGATAGGAAACTGATACAAAAGAAGCTTAGAGGTGAATTACGAAGGGGACAGAGGGAATTCAAGTCAAAAGTAGAGCAACAGTTTCAGACAGGAAAAATGGCAGATGCATGGGATGGGTTAAAAATTATCACTGGAGAAACGAAAAGGAAAACAGTAGCTTGTAAAATGGAAAAGGATGAACAGGTTGATTTTTCAAATAAACTGAATGATTTCTACTGTCGCTTTGAAAGGAATGATCTGGGAAGGGAAATGGATAGTGCTATCTCACAGTTGCAGGAAAAGATCAAAGATAGGAACACAGGTGAAGACTTTGAGATCGATGCAAAAGTTGTTGAATCTTTATTTTAAAAACTGAATGTCACGAAGGCAATTGGCCCCGACAATATCTGCGGAAAATTACTGAAAAGATGTGCTTCCCAGTTGTGTGACGTGTTCTGTAACATTTTCAACTGGTCTCTGAAGGACTGCTCTGTCCCCAGCATCTGGAAAAAATCTACTATCTGTCCTATCCCCAAGAAAAAGAACCCAGTCGCACTAAATGATTACCGTCCTGTTGCCCTGACTTCAGTAGTGATGAAATGCTTTGAAAAAATTATTCTCCGACATCTTCTTTCTTTCACTGAACATCAGCTTGACTCTCTTCAGTTTGCTTATAAAGCACACAGAAGTACTGACGATGCTATCCTAACTCTCCTTCATAATGCTTTCCTTCATTTGAATAACACGGGATCTTTCGTTCGTATCCTTTTTGTTGACTTCTCTTCTGCTTTTAACACATTACAACCTCATCTCCTTGCCCTCAAACTGCTAGGCATGGATGTTGATCCGAAGCTTACTCTTTGGATAGTAAGTTTTCTTCTCAATAGAACTCAGTCCGTCCGCTTTCATTCTGCCCACTCTTCTCTAAAATCTACTTCTACTGGTGCACCCCAAGGTACAGTGCTGTCCCCTGTTCTTTTTACACTGTACACAAATGACTGCAGAGGCACGGAGGAAGCTCCTGTCATAAAATATTCTGATGATTCAGCAATTGAAGATCTGTCCAACTCTGATGCTATTTATTTCAGTGAAATTAAAAAGTTCTGTTCCTGGTGTGAGAGAAACTATCTGGATCTCAACGTATTGAAAACAAAAGAAATGTTAATAGATTTTCGGAAAGACCCCTTGCCTGTAGCTGACCTTGTTATTGATGGTCAAACAGTGGAGAGGGTCAATGAATATAGATATTTAGGGACCATCTTAGACAATAAGCTGACTTTTGACAGAAATGTTGATTCCATTCATAAGAAATGTCAATCTAGAATTTTTTGTTTACAGAAGCTTAGAAATGTTGGTATAGATTCCAATATTTTTCAAAGTTATTATCGATGTTGTATCGAGTCCGTGCTTACAGTTTCATTTATGTGCTGGTATGGAAGTTTGGGAGTGAGGAGTAAGCGTGTTTTGAACGATGTCATGAGTGTATGCAGTAAAATTGTGGGAGTGAAACAAGCTAGTATGCAAGAGCTGTATGAAAGTCGAGTGGTTAAAAAAAGCAGGCAGATAGCAACTGACGACACCCATATTTTAGCAAGTATTATGAGCTGTTGCCATCAGGACGACGCTACAGAACTTTTAAGTTGAAATCCAGAGCTCTGAAGACTTTTATTCCACGTTCAATCCACCTTTTAAATTCTTGAGAACTGTGTGTGTGTGTGTGTGTGTGTGTGTGTGTGTGTGTGTGTGTGTGTGTGTGTGTGTGTGTGTGTGTGCGCGCGCGCGCGCGCGCGCACTCTCATGTGAGACGTGTGAAAGTCCGTGCATGATAGGCTGTACCTTGTTCTAGTTGTGGTGTGTGTGTGTGTGTGTGTGTGTGTGTGTGTGTGTGTGTGTGTGTGTGTTTACTGAGCTTAAAACGTGACAATTGGTTATAATGAATGTGCAATATGTAGGAAGAATAATGTGCAATATGCAGGATGAATGTACAATGAATATGTCTAATGCTAACGTCCATATTCTAAATATATTTCTGTTTAATAATTACGATGTAATAATTAATTGCAATGTTTTTAAAAGCGAATATGTGAAATGCTTTTATTTCAGAACATATGTTTATTACTCTTGTTTAATCAAGTTATCCGCGTGAGTGGGGTGGGTGGTGGGTGGGGGGGTGCGGTGCGGGTGTGTGCTGATTATCTGGTTGTGGTTTTCCGCAATTCATCTTTATTCTTATCTTATCTGTCTATTATAATCAATGTGCAGTATAGTAGGCTATGTTTATAATTATATTCAAATAATGTTTCTTAATTCTTTCTGTTTTTACATTAAGAATACTATATATATATTTTTTTTTTACATTTGTATCTTCGTAATATTTGTAGGGGCTGTTGTTGGCTTTTACAGTTATGGTCCCCATGTTGTTTACTTGTCTATGTTGTGATAATGCACCTGACCAAATTTCTCCAGTTCGAGATAATAAAGTTATTCTATCTTATCTTATCTTAAATATATAGAAATTATGGGATTGCAGCGAAACATGCAAACTTTGAGCATGACAGTCTATAAGCCTTTGTTTACATTCCCTGATAAACATTAATGTTATCAACGCACTGTAATTTCCAAACCACACCATAAAATGTTGCGAATTTACACACCCACGTGATGTTGATTTCATTTTTTAAAGACAGGAGCATGTTATAGGCTTTTTTAGGATATCTATTTTCATTCATTGAAAACTGAAACTAATCGAAGCCAAAACTTGATGCATCTTATGTGCGTATTTATAGAAACTGTGAATCTACCTGTTTCTCCGTATACAAGATGTCTACGAGATTTGGGTTAACACCCAAAAATCCCTTTAAAGCATCTAAATGTACTTTGTCAATGCATTCCTGGTCTTGCGTGAATCCCCAAATTTCTGAACCATAGGTGAGAATGGGATGTATTTGACAATCAAACATTTTGAAAAATATGCATGGACAGTGTTCTCCAACAGTCCACAGCAGTTTCATGACAACTCCCTTACGGGCTCGGTCAGCAAGATCTTGTAACGTTGGTTGGACAGACAGCCTTGTTGTTAAGAATATACCTAAGTATCTATACATGGTAACAATTTTCAACTTTTCAGTTCCATAATAGCACACATCGTTTCAAGCAAGATAACCACCATTTCTATATACAACAATATTAGACTTTTCCAAATTTACCAGCAAGTAGAGACGTTTGGATGCGTTATACAGAATTCTGATTTGTGTTTGCAAACCAACGACACCATCAGAAAATAGTACGACGCCATCGGAAAATATTAATATCAACAATTCTATGAAATCTGGAGACAGCTGAATACCATGCATACCATAGTTTCAAATATCTTTGGTAAATTTACCAAATTTGATAAACAAAGAAAACAAAACTGGCGAGCACACCTCGCTCTGCTTAAGACCACGTGGGCAAAAGAAAATGTCAGTTAAATTACCACTTACACGAACACGTGTTTTAACAACAGCATACATACTTTTTAGAGCATAAGCCATTTTTCCATTCATGCTAGTTTGGTTCAGACTTTTCCAAAGTTCATCTCTACGTACTGAGTCAAACGCTTTACGAAAATCAATGAAAGCAACGTACAACTTTCTGTGCCTTACAAGCTGTTTTTGAATCAGTGCCAAAAGAATAAAAGTATAATCTGATATTTCCCTGTAATTATCAGATAAATTGTCATCTCCTTTTTTATGTATGGGTTGTAAAATCGACAGAGACCAGTCTTCGGGATATAAACCATTATCAAAAATATAACTCTTTTTTTTACCAAGAAAGAAACAATAAAGTATATACTGTTTTCATAAAACTAGCCTATCATGCCATCTGGTCCAACAGCTTTTTGAGTTTTTAATGCTTTAATTGCACTTTTCACTTCATCCTCAGATATAGCTTGGTTCAAAGAATAACAATTAATACCATAATCACAATCACTTACAGGGTCAAATGAAGCTTCATCAAAAGCAGAACTCCCATTAGTTGTGTAGAAATGACCAAAGCAGTCATCAGTAGTAATCGTTGACGGAGTTTAGACTTTGGCCTGATAGATCGGACTGTGTTCTAAATGCTTTAGGATTTTGAACATTATTCTTCAGACAGACTATCATAGTATCTTTATAGATCGGACTGTGTTCTAAATGCTGTAGGACTCTGAACATTATTCTGCAGACAGACTATTATAGTGTCTTTATACCTTTTCTTCTTCTGTCTGAGCAACTCTTTATATTCTTTCTTTTTTTGACATTATGCCAGTCGATCTGTCATTATGAGATCCGGAGCTTGTGCAAATCCCTTCGCGGTGCTGTTATGGTCTGCCTACATTCGAAATCAAACCTATCTTTGTATTTCTCTCCTCCAGTGAAGATCGAATTTGCACAAAGTCAGATTTATATCAGAATCAATAAAATTCAGTGCCTCGTTCATTAGAGCTCAAGCATGTGTATATTGCATATAAGAAAATACAGTAGATTTTCTTTCCTCCCATTTACAGTTTGTAATGGAGGACCTATCAATTACCAGTTTATTATTTACAATGTACTGGCCAAGGTCAAGAGTCACAACTGCATGTCTGGATTCAATCTTGTGAATTATATGAAAACCAGTACACTGAGAAAGCAACTTAAGTTAAAAAATAAAGTAGTCCGATACACTACTATCATTCGGAGATATGTATGTATAATCATCAGAAAATGGCGATGACTGTAATCCATTTAGAATTAACCAAACATTTCACAAACACAAATCAAATGACGACCAAACCAGTTAATAGTGCCATCACTAGACACTCTTGACATACTTTCACCAGCTATCTGCAAAGATTTTAAGCCCATGTGAGAAACCATATCACATATTTCATCTACAGGGTCTTTAGTACTGACATTGGTTGAGGCAGTTCTTGAATTCAGATCACCAAAATCAATCATAGGTAAATCACCGTAAGGCCCTATCAGTTCAAATACGGAATCTTCTAATATGGAAACTCCATTGCGTATCTCAGTTTTTACATAATAGATTGAATTTTCGGGGGGCGAATAAAGTCCTAGCAATAGACAATCAGTCTCTGCTCCTAATAATTTATGGGGCAATTCAGTTGGAATCATATTGTCGGCTTCAATGTGTATTTAACAAAATCGTTTATAACAAGACACCGCCACCCGACAGACAACCATGGACACTATATGAGACCTTTACGCCAGGAGAAATGAACAGCTTGAGAGATACAGAGAGAGAGAGAGAGAGAGAGAGAGAGAGAGAGAGGGGAGAGAGACAGACAGACAGACAGACAGACAGAGACAAAGACAGATAGGCAAAGAGATGGACAGAGGGGCAGAGATTGATGCAGAAAGACAGAGAGAGCTGGAATGAAACATAAATTTATATCTATTTTCTGATGATGAACTTTATATGACCAGAGTGCTAGAAGGTTGTGATATTCAAGATTCTAGTGAAGCTATGAGAGCTCTTTCAAGCTCAAACAACTGGAGGAAGGGAGAACATTACTTACTCCCAGTTGAATTTGGTGTTCAATACTTATGTAAATGAAGTATATTCTTCTCTTAGTGCTAATGCATAGATGATGAACACAACTGACAGCGAAAAACGGCTTTATGCACGCGAAGAGGCAACCGGTACATGCTGTGTTGACGAAACCAAAAGATAAAAGTGAGAAAAAACCATCTAATTGTTCCTTTGAGATTTTCACTGTTTGAAATCAAACAGAATACCGAAGACGTGTGTGTGTGTGTGTGTGTGTGTGTGTGTGTGTGTGTGTGTGTGTGTGTGTGTGACAGAGGCACTGCTTGACACAAAAAATACAGCCATGCACATACGCATGAATTCACACACACACACACACACACACACATAATTATAATCTTACAGACCTACCCATAACCACTGCCACCAACCGACACGCCATACAACTCACCTGACGCAAAACATGCTCATATGCTTCATCAGAAGAAAGGTCAAGGACAATGCTCTTGAAAGGCAGAGCAGCGCTGCTAGAATCCACGGCCCGGAGCTGTTCGTGCACGTTGGTGACGTCCAGAAAACGGCTGACGAAGAACCAGTTGGAACTCTCGTTGCCTAGGGCACGAAAGATCTGCTGCAACCTCAGCAAGCCTGGCAACAGAAAGGAGAAATGAAAATATTTTGAATTGAACTGAATTGAATTTAATGGAGCACAAATGAAGGGGAAACCGCTGAACTGGCGACTAATCAGCGGATCGATGACAATTGAACACGTCAAAGCTCCATCAAGTTGTTGCTGGAGACAATTCAGTATGCTCTCGCGACGCGAATTATTGCGACGACATAGCACTTCCATAGTAACCGCTGATTTGTCATCCTTGTTTCATTCACTAGCAGCTGATCCAGTTTGACACCACGTGTTAAAAAGCACCTGAAAATCAAGGATAGAGAGGAGACAGCAAACGAAGAACATAAAAAGTCAGTTTGTTCTTAGCCACTGAGGTCCAAATAGGTGGATTTGAGTATCGTCGGAAACTTCGCTGCCACATCGAATGAATGAAGAATGAGACAGCGCGCATGGAAAATGATAGAGCTATCGTTGAAAAAGAGGGAGAAAATATCCAGTGATATGTAAATTGTCACTTTCAACGTGGATCCGGGGGTCCCGGGTTCGAATCTCGGTGCACCTGGTGGGTAAAGGGTGGAGATTTTTCCGATCTCCCATGTCAACATATGTGCAGACCTGCTAGTGCCTGAACCCCCTTCGTGTGTATACGCACGCAGAAGATCAAATACGCACGTTAAAGATCCTGTAGTCCATGTCAGCGTTCGGTGGGTTATGGAAACAAGAATATACCCAGCATGCACACCCCCGAAAACGGAGTATGGCTGCCTACATGGCGGGGTAAATAAATAAAAACGGTTATGGACGTAAATGTTACATGACTGTCTGAGTGTGTATGCGTGTGTACCTGAAATCTGATTGAATGACACGGGAAACGAATGATGAGTGCCCAGTGGCAGCCGTCAGGCGGCTCTACCCAGGTAGGCAGCCTGTAGTGCAAATGACCCCGTGTATGTAAAGCGCTTAGAGCTTGGTCTCTGACCGAGGATAGGCGCAATATAAGTATCCACATCAATCAATCAATCAATCAATCAATATAACAAAAAGAGGCCAGATTGAGCGAAGAGCGAAATACACATTCATTTGGTTGAAATGCCGACTCTGTTTTCTATCGCACCCGCTTACTTTCAGTTGCGCACAGAAGTCTGCGTTGATCTGGAAAAAACGGCAACATTTTGCGATGTTCATGGCTGTCGCAACGTCATTTTTCTTTCAGCGAACTTGAATATGCCCTAAATAGTTAAGATACATGAAAATAACATGATTTCAATGGTTTATCACCTCGAATAAAGTAATCAATTTACCGCGCTGAAAACGTAAGCTAAAACAATCATTTTAGATGTCACTATTCGCACGCGTTTTAGCTCTGTGGTAAGTCTTTTTGTTTCCGACTTTAACATATGGGGTTGAAACCGCTTCCGTACCTTTTCTTCAGGTTTATAATGGTTACTACTGAACGCATTTTAACGATAATCTTCCGTTATTGTTGCTCTAATTCTCTAGAATTATTTTTGTTTCACACTTTTTTCCCTGCCCTTAATTGCTTCCAGTATGCACTCTCTTTTCTTCCACTCTTTGTCTTTCTACTTCGATCTTTTCATAACCCCACCCCTCCCCCCACTCCCTCCTATAAATTAAGAAATCGAACACGTTTTTGCATATTTATCGTGAAATATAACCTAATGCTTATTCACACACACACACACACACACACACACACACACACACACACACACACACACACACATTTCTCTCTTTGTATCTGAATCGGTATGTCTTATATCTGTGTCTCTGCAGTAAACGAGTTCTCCTTAGACTTAGTAAATTCATTCAGACTTGCAAGGTTGCATAGGATACGTTCGTGCAGAAGGAATGTACCCCCATAGTACCTGATTTGATGCAAACGTTATGATAATCCAAGTTGTGTTCCTGATTATGCTGTTTTCTGAAATATGTCATGCTCCATTGGTTGTGATTCCACGTCATGTCTATCTTCCCCAAGGTCTATGTTAGCCAGGTCTATTTTCCCCCCCAGGTCTAAGTTCCCGCAGGTCAATGGTCCCCAAGGCCTATGCATGTTTAATAATGCATACACTTTTGAGTACTGGTCATCAGTGGTCACTGGTGGTCGGTAGTCAGTGGTGGTCAGTGGTCGATGGTGGTCAGCGGTGGTCAGCAGTGGTAAGTGATCAGCAATGGTCATTGTTGGTGAGTAGTCAGCGGTGGTCTGTGGTTGGTGGTGGTCAGTGGTCAGCAGTGGTCAGTGATCAGTGGCAGTCTGTAGTGGTCAGGACGTCATAACAATGCGCAAACATGATAACAACGCAATCTGAAGATTTTTGCATAGTGATCAGTACTAGTCTGCAGAAGCAATAAATGGTCTGTAATGGCCAACAGCAGTCAACAATGGTCAGCTAATGGTCAGATCCTGCCAAGGCGTCCCAATAATGCATGACCGTCACAAAGTGATGCAAGTTGAACTCTGATAGTGTATAGCAGTGGTCAGCAGTGGTCAAGCAGCGGTCAAGCACCCGCTGTGACATGATAATGGACAAATGGGACAACATAAAGCAATCTGAGCACTTTAGGGTCGTGGCCAATAGTGGTCAGCAGTAGTCGTAGACTTGGAGGAACATAGACATGGGGGGGTAGAGACTTGGGGGAATATAGGCGTGGGGGAACTTAGACCTGGGGGAACATACAGGTGACCCCATTTGGGCTTAAAGAATCGGTGGACTTGAGGTAAATGATCAGTCAAATTTCCGAAAGCTTGGGCACTCTTTTATCAATTTCCCGAGGGGATTTTTTTTCCTGTCTGTAAATCCTGAAGTGCATTATCTGCCTTATTTTTAGCAATGGAATAGTCTGCAAGTTGAATGAATTTGCATCAAACGGTAAAGTTATATGACAGCAGAACAAATGGAAGAAGCGTAAAAAAGTCTTGGTTTTACTTTTAACCTCAGTTTGATTTGTGCATGGAGATGGGATGTCAGTGTAAAAATCTCTCCTTAACGCTCATGTTTGCCATGTAAATATAAAATATGTATGTATGTAGATAATGTCTGAATGTAATGCAATGAAGCAAGACTGAGTGCACACACACACACACACACACACACACACACACACACACACACACGTATACATACATACATACATACATACATACATACAACACGACTTAGGTCAGAGAAAGTACTGGGACGTCAATTCTTGTCGTATACCACAACGAAATTAAATAATTCTTTCTTTGATTTTTCGGCTTTTGATTTTTATTGATTTATCTTCGATCGATTGCAGACATACTACATTTAGGTCACAGTCTTTAATCACATGGTAATTATGATAACGTCGAGCTACAGCAGTTCAGTAGTCATGGCTTAATCCAGCAAATAGCAAACCTTTACACAACTTGAAAATAGACTGTGCGACCTAACCTCACGCATACTATAAACCAAATGCTTCAGTTCCAAGGATGTGTCGGAGCGTGCTGACAAATCCATATATGCTACGCCACATTTGTTGTTAAACAAAAGAAAAATGCAGATGCCTGGCCCTCGCATAAACCCAAAGCGCTGACTGGCCTGCAGCGTCTAACCAAAGTGCACTCTTAAAAGTGTCACCCCATTCTATGCCTCGATCACTTTCCCAAAAGCACGTGCATTATGCATTCAAAGCATATTTACAAATAATGTATTAAAATCTGAAGAATATATCACTACATTAACAGAATCGTGTCGCTCATTTAGATTTCCGTCAATAGGTCCGCACGAGAGGCCAACAGCAAAGAATAAACCATCGTAAACCATCATGAGAATTGCATAATAATATCATTCATGCATAACATCACTGCGCATAGGCAATAAGGCCTTATTTCATATTTCACTCATAATACTGTAAAATCGAAAGCCTAGTGTTCCTACTTTCTTGGATTGACAACAATAACAGTGCAGAGGAACAGATACTGACGTCAATAACAGTGCAGATACTGAAAGAGAAGAGAACTAAACAATTGTTATCCCAGTGGTATCTCATTAAAGAGAACTAAACAATTGTTATCCCAGTGGTATCTCATTAAAGAGAACTAAACAATTGTTATCCCAGTGGTATCTCATTAAATAGAACTTAACAATTGTTATCCCAGTGGTATCTTATCAAAGAGAACTAAACAATTGTTATCCCAGTGGTATCTCATTAAAGAGAACTAAACAATTGTTATCCCAGCCAGTGGTATCTCATTAAATAGAACTAAACAATTGTTATCCCAGAGGTATCTTATTAAAGAGAACTAAACAATTGTTATCCCAGTGGTATCTCATTAAATAGAACTTAACAATTGTTATCCGAGTGGTATCTCATTAAAGAGAACTAAACAATTGTTATCCGAGTGGTATCTCATTAAAGAGAACTAAACAATTGTTATCCCAGTGGTATCTTATTAAAGAGAACTAAACAATTGTTATCTCAGTGGTATCTTATTCAAGAGAACTAAACAATTGTTATCCCAGTGGTTGTCTTATTAAAGAGAACTAAACAATTGTTATCCCAGTGGTATCTCATTAAACAGAAGATAACTAAACAATTGTTATCCCAGTGGTATCTTATTGACGTAGTGCGCTATGCCAGTACAGGTACAGACTTATATTGTTCTATTTATTGTACAGAACCGCATCAGAGCATAAACATTAATATTTAATGTAACAGAAGACTAAATAAATAAATAAGTAAACAAATAAACAAACAAATGAATAAATACATAAAATCCATCGTTTACAGTTTTGAAAAGAATACACCATGAAACAGAATATTTGACTAAGTGCAGTCAAGATATCAGAGTTATCAATTTACCTGTAAAATCTGTTGGAGCATACTGGATTTTAAAAAGTAACCAATAACACATCGACATTGATGATGACATGTGCATCAGTTAAGGTAAAATATGTGACAGAATTCCTTTATCTTCGTAAAAAAACAACAACTAAACAACAAAGTGTCAATTGACATAATTCGTTTACCTACAGAAATCATGTTACAAAACGAAAAGAAAGAAATTAGATATGTTTATTTATCGGGTAACAATCTTACGACTGTATTGATGCACCAAAACAAACAGAAACAGAAAGTATGTGTTAGAACAGCACTCATGTATGTAGCAGAAAATAAGTCAGATAATGGAACCCACAACAGCAGAAAATGTGAAAGGAAGACGACAGAGCTAAAACGTTTTAAAGGAGACGGGTTGGAGGTGGAACAATAAATTAGAAAAGAGGTGGGATTTCTTGTTGTTGGTTGTTTTTGCTGCACCATTATCTACACCATTTGAGTGGCATTTCTCCAAAGCCGCTTATTTCCCATCACGGTCTCGTCTGTCTCAGTCCCAGCGCCGGCAGTCCAAAGGGAACAATCGATGTTAGGTCTCTAAGCCATACACCAGAGGAGACCCTGCACTGCTCCTGAGTCACTTCGGTGGTGTTCGGTAGTGCCTGTTCTGATTTCACGTACTTATACACCACCTACTATGCCTCCAACTGACGACAATAATGGCTTAGTAGCGGAGCCAGACTGAGTGAGCGTCCTTCCCAGAGTAGAGCCCTCCATCATGTCCCTCCAACGACAGTTCCCCATGAATCTGCCGACACTGAAGACCTTGACAAGACTGACCCCAAGCGCGGGAGTGAAGGGGAATCAAAACTGAGGTCAACCTGAGAGCAGAGCATGAAAGGCCACATAATTTGGGGCTTTTTATATTGGTGATGATGGAAGAGGAGGAAGATGGCGATGACGATGAAGATGAAGATGCTGCTATCGGGGTCCATTTAGGTTCGGACTACGTGAGACGGCTGTATCTACGCTTCCTGCCATAATGATATCCCGGCGTGAACAAGGCCCGGGAAATACGGACACATGCAGTGT
>NC_134891.1:21747506-21750006 GCF_041734735.1 Babylonia areolata
GAACCGCTCCACCGCACTGAGTCTCTGACCGTTGACTGTGATGTTGGGCTCAACGTAGGGTTTCCCTGGGGCTGGCTGATGGAGAACTTCAGTTTTCCTCGTGCTGATGGTAAGGCCGAAGTTCCTGCTGGCAGTGGCAAACTTGTCGACGCTGAGTTGCATGTCAGCTTCAGATCCAGCGTTGAGGGCACAATCATCAGCAAACAAAAAGTCTCTGATGATGTCTGTCATGACCTTCGTTTTTGCTTGAAGCCTTCTGAGGTTAAACAACTTGCCATCTGTTCGGTACTTTAGGCCGATTCCAACATCGCCATCTCTGAAGGCATCAGTTAGCATTGCAGAGAACATGAGGCTGAACAGCGTTGGAGCCAGGACGCAGCCTTGCTTGACACCATTTGTGACAGCAAAAGGAGCAGATGTTTCGCCATTGTCCTGGACTCGAGCCTGCATGCCTTCATGGAATTGGCTGACCAAGGAAATAAATTTCCGAGGGCATCCGTACTTGGCCATGATCTTCCACAGTCCCTCTCTACTCACGGTGTCGAAGGCCTTAGTGAGGTCGACATAGGTGGAGAACAGATCAGCATTTTGCTCCTGACATTTCTCTTGCAGCTGCCTTGCAGCAAACACCATGTCGGTGGTTCCGTGCTCTTTCCGGAATCCACATTGGCTCTCAGGCAAATGACCTTGGTCAAGGTGTGCTGTGAGGCGGTTTAGTAGGATCCTGGCAAGTATCTTGCCTGCGATGGAGAGCAAGGAAATGCCCCGATTGTTATCACAGGCTTGCCGGTTCCCCTTTCGCTTATACAAGTGAATGATAGATGCATCTTTGAAATCCTGGGGGATCGTCTCTTCTTTCCACGTGAGTGAGTACAGCTGATGGAGCTTCTCAGTCAGCACAGTGCCTCCATCCTTGTAGACCTCTGCTGGTATGGAGTCTGAGCCAGGTGCTTTGCCACTGGATAGCAGACGGATTGCTTTCTGGGTCTCAAGAAGTGTTGGCGGATCGTCCAGTGCTTCGTTGATTGGGACTTGTGGGAGACGGTCTATGGCTTCATCATTTATGGAGGAAGGGCGATTTAAGACACTGTTGAAGTGCTCAGCCCAGCGTTCGAGAATTTTCTCCTTCTCGGTGATCAAGGTATTCCCATCTGCACTGAGGAGGGGGGATGATCCTGAGGATGTGGGGCCGTAGACTTCTTTTAAGGCATCATAGAACCTCTTCATATCGTGCCTGTCAGCATATCCCTGGATCTCATCAGCTTTGTCACTCAGCCACTTATCCTGCATCTAGCGTAACTTTTGCTGAGCAGTCCTGCGGATGGCATCGTACGCATCCTTTTTTGATGTGGACTTTGGGTTGCTCTCGTCGGCTTGTTGCAGACGGCGTTTCTCATCCAGAAGCTGCTTGATTTCATCACAGTTTTCATCAAACCAGTCTTTGTGCTTTCTGGTCATGGGTCCCAGGGTCTCTGAAGCTGTACTATAGATCAGCTCACGCAGGGTCCTCCAGTCAGACTCCACATTCTGGTTGTCCAGAGAGGCGGATTCCAGACGATCTTCCAGCAGCTCCATAAAGGACTGTTTGATAGTGATGTTATTCAGCTTAGTGATGTTGAGCCGTTTTGGAGCCTTCTGGCCTTGGGGGCGTCTCTTGGGCTGGATTCGAATATTCAGCTTCGAGACTACAAGGCGATGGTCTGTCCAACACTCGGCGCCGCACATGGTCTTTGTTACACGTACATCTTGCCTATCCCTTTTCCTGACGATGACGTAATCGATGAGATGCCAATGCTTTGAGCGTGGGTGCATCCATGACGTCCTGTTACGGGTAGGGAGGCAGAAAACTGTGTTGGTTATCAGCAGTTCGTGCTCTGCACAAGTCTGAAGCAAAAGCAATCCATTTGGGTTGCAGTGGCCCACACCGTGCTTTCCAATCACTCCATCCCAGGAGATGTAGTCAGAGCCAACTCTAGCATTGAAGTCCCCAAGAATGATGAGCTTGTCTGCTTTAGGGATAGCAGCAATGACAGAGTGAAGGTCCTCGTAGAACTTCGCCTTCACTTCATCCGGGTTGGTCATGGTTGGGGCGTAGGCACTGACAATGGTGAGGTGCTTCTGGCCAGATGCCAGTGGGAGTTTCATGGTCATAAGCCTATCGTTGACTCCCTTTGGGATTCCAGCTAGCTTGCTGACAAGTGCTGTTTTTACTGCAAAACCAACGCCAGCCTCACGTCGCTCTTCGCTACCTCGTCCACTCCAGAAGAAGGTGTAACCAGATCCCCGTTCACAGAGCTCGCCTTCGCCTGCAAGCCGAGTCTCACTCAAGGCTGCGATGTCAATGTTGTATCTGGCGAGTTCGGATGCAACTAGTGCCGTTCTCCTTTGGGGTCTGTCCGCGTTATCTCTGTCCAGGAGAGTCCTTATGTTCCAAGCACCAATGGTGAGAGGAACGATCCTTGTTTTTTCTTTTCTTTCTTTTTGTTTCGACCGCTGATGT
>NC_134891.1:21760006-21762506 GCF_041734735.1 Babylonia areolata
GGAAGCAGCGGGAGGACAGGAAGCGAGAAGAGAGGAAAGAAGGAAGTTAGACGAAAAAGACAGGGGAAAGAAGACGATCAGGAGAAGAAAAGAAGGAAAAGAGAAAAAGAGGGAAGAGAAGAGAAAAGAAGAAGGACACAGAAGAGAAGAGAAGAAGCAACAGAGACAGACAGACAGACACAGAGAAGAAGACATCAGACAGGACAGACAGACAGAGACAGAAGACAGGGGCAGACAAGACAGACAGAAAGAAGAGAAGACAGTAGAAAAGAAGAAGGGAAAACAGAGGGAAGGAAGAAAGGGAAAAGGAAGGACAACAGGGAAAAGCAGAAGTCAGACAGAGAAGGGAAAACAGTCAGAAGAGAGAAAGAAGGAAGAGAAAGAAGAGAAAGAAAGAAAGAAGAGCAGAAAGAAGAAGCAGCGAGAAGAAGAGAAGAGACAGACCAGAAGAAGGAGAAGGAAGGGGAAAGAAGAGAAGACAGAAGAGAAGAGAAAGAGAAGAGGGAAAAGAAGAGAGAGAGAAAAGAGAAAGAAGAAGAAGAGAAGAGAAAGGGCAGGAAAATAGAAGAAGAGGAGAAATAGAAGAGAAGAAAAAAGAAGAAGAGAAGAAAACAGGAAGGGGAAGAAAAGAAGAGACAAAAAAGAGGAAGAGAAAGAAAAAAGAAGAAAAGGAAGAAAAGAAAGAAAAGGAAAGAAGGGAAGGAAAGAAAAGAAAAAAGAGAGAAAAGCGAGGGAAAAGGAATAAAGAAGAGACAGATCAGGGAAATCAGACCAGGAGACAGACAGACAAAAAGAGACAGACAAAAAAGCAAAGACAGAGACAGACAGGGGGCAGTAAGGACGGACAAGACAGGCACTAGGGCAGAGACCGACAACAGAACAGAGACAGAACAACAGACAGTCAGACAGACCAGAACAGAGACAGAAAGAGGGCAGACCAGAAGACAATCAGACAGAGACAGGACAGGACAGTCAGAGACAGACAGAGACAATAGACAGAGACAGTCAGGACAGAGACAGAACAGGACAGACAGGGGGAAGAGAGGGGGGGGCAGGGAAAACAGGTCAGACAGAGAAAAAGACAGACAGAGACAGACAGACAGCATCAGACGAGGGACAGACAGACAGGCAGTGAGACAGACAGAAGGACAATAGACAGAGACAGCAGACAGGACAGAAGACAGACAATCAGACAGAGACAGAACAGACAGTCAGACAGAGACAGACAGGACAGAAAAGACAGGACAGACAGAAAATAAGACAGAGAACAGTCAGAAAAGAGACAGACAGGCAGACATAGACAGAAAACAGGACCGACAGTCAGACAGAGACAGACAGCAGACAGAGACAGGACAGACAGACAGAGCAGGACAGACAGTCAGACAGAGGACAGACAGACAAAGACGAGGACAGACGACAATAAAACAGAGACAGACAGCAGAAAAGGAAAACAGACAGAAGAGAGCAGACAGACAGACTGTCCAGACAGAGAAGCAGCAGGGCAGAGCAGACAGACAGAGAAGACAGCGACGTCAGACAGACAGACAGAAGAGAACAGACAGACGTCAGACAAGAAGACAGACAGAAAACGGTCAGACAGAGACGACAGACAGACAGTAAAACCAGTCAGACAGAAGACAGGGCAGAGACAGACAATCAGACAAGGACAGAAGGGCAGAGACAAACAGACAGACAAAAAACAGGGCGTGACAGACAGGGAACAAAGACAGACAGTCAGACGAGAGACAGACAGACAAAAGACAGACAGTCAGGGCAGAGACAGGACAGACAGAGCAGACAGTAGACAGAGACAGACAGACAAAAGACAGGGCATCAGACAGAGACAGACAGGGCAGCAGCAAAGACAGACAGTAGACAGAGACAGACAGAGCATAAGACAGACAGTTCAGACAGAGACAGACAGACAGCAGTCAAAAGACAGACAGAAGACAGACAGCAGACCAAACAGACAGACAGACATCAAAAGAACAGACAGTTCAGACAGAGGGCAGACAGCAGACAGAGACAGGGCAATCAGACAAGACAGACAGGGCAGAGACAAACAGACAGACAAAAAAAGAGACAGACAATCAAGGACAGGACAGAGACAAAACAGGACAGACAATAAAACAGAGGACGGGCGGGGGGGAGAAGGTACGGCCGGACGGGGCCCCCACGAGGTGTGGCGCAAAGTGGCAGAGCAAATCGCGAGAGGGCAGGGAAGGGTTTGTAGGACAGGGGGGGGGGGGGCAGTCGGGGGGGTGTTGGGGGCGGGGTGGGGCGGACAGACAAGAAAGGGGCAATCAGACCAGACCAGGACGACATTCCAAAGAGCAACAAGTCAGCCCAAAATCGAAAAGCAACAATCAGACAAAAACAGACACGTCAACAAACAACAGCAGGCGGGGCGACAGACGACAACCAACACATCAGACACAGAAAGAAAAGCCCCACACAAAACACAACAACACGACATAACACCAAAACAAAAGAAAACAGA
>NC_134891.1:21780006-21782506 GCF_041734735.1 Babylonia areolata
GGGTGTGGGGGTGTGGAGAGAGACACACACAGAGAGAGAGGGGGGGTGATGGGTGCAGGAAACCAGAGAGAGAGAGAGAAGGGGGCATGGGGATGTGGAGAGAGAGACAGAGAGAGAGGGGGTGTGGGGGTGTGGAGAGAGACACACACAGAGAGAGAGGGGGGGTGATGGGTGCAGGAAACCAGAGAGAGAGAGAGAAGGGGGCATGGGGGTGTGGAGAGAGAGGCAGAGAGAGAGGGGGTTTGTGGAGAGAGAGAGAGAGAGAGGGGGGGGGTGTAACAAATCGCTTTGTACATGTGTTGTCGGTGACAATTTTTTTTTTTATATGGTATCTTTTGTGCGTGTTGAGTTTTATGTCTACTTGAAAATGCGGACAATTTATTTTCCACGCAGGAACATAAGGTTCCAAGCCCATGTTCTGTTGTGGGATATATTGTGAAGCACGTGAATGCCGTTTTATTTTTAAACTGTTAATTGTTAACATTAGGCCAGTTCAGTTTCCCTGAACTGGTTTATTTTTGCTGATGCCAGCATTTTTGCTGTTTGACTTGTGGGCCAGAAGTATTCCCGTTGTGAACAGCATCGAGGCATACTGGACATAAGAGGGGGGGGGGGGACGGGGGGGGGGGGGCTGGGGGGGGGGGGGCAGGAAGCAAGGGAGAGAGACATTTGTGAGAAAATACAAAAACAAAAAAATATCCATTATATTCAGCCGTCAGTCAAACAGATAGACGCACACACACACACACACACCCTTCACACGTCAAACAACAATCCAAACATACACTTTGTCATACTCATCCATTCACACACTCACGTTCTAATACCTGCCTACCTCACACGCCCATCCTAAAAATTAAAAAAAAAATCATTCACACACACACACACACACACACACACACACACACACACACACACACACCACAGTGTGCGCACATGCATGCGTACACACACTCACACACTCTCGCACTTATACCCACAACACTGAGACACGTACTTGATGTGTACACACTTGCACGCATGCCTATCAACGCACGAAAAAAAAATAACACAAACCCCACATAATGTTAACTCGACTGGAAACGACCAATTTGCATGCTATTTGAAGCAGGACTTTCATTCTAGTGCTTTTCTGCTAATGCTCTTTTCCTAAAGGCCTGAACAACGAATTTAGACAGACAGAGAGAGAGAGAGAGACAGATTCAGACTATGAGATGGAGGGAGGGTAGGAAAGGGAGAGAGTTAGAGACAGAAACAGAAAGAGAGAGAGAGAGGAGGAGGAGCGGATGTAAAGCTCTCGGAAAGAGAGAGTCTGAGACACACACACACACACACACACACACACACACACACACACATACGCACACACACACACACACACACACACACACACACAGAGAGCGGAGCGGATGTAAAGCTCTCGGAAAGAGAGTCTGAGACACACACACACACACACACACACACACACACACACACACACACACACACACACACACACACACACACACAGAGAGAGAGAGAGAGAGAGGAGGAGGAGCGGATGTAAAGCTCTCGGAAAGAGAGAATCTGACACACACACACACACACACACACACACACACACACACACACACACACACACACACACACACACACACACACACACAGATGGGGGGGGGGAGGAAGGGATAGGGTAGAGAGACAGACAGTCAGACGTCAGACAGAAACAGAAGCAGAGACAGGCAGAAACTAAACTAGAAACAACATGAACACGGACAACACGGAACAACACGGACAACACGGAACAACATGGGACAACACGGAACAACACGGAAGACACAGACAACACGGAACAACACATACAACACGGAACAACACGGAAGACACAGACAACACGGAACAACACATACAACACGGAACAACACAAGACAACACGGACAAAACGGAACAACACAGGACAACACGGACGGAACAACACAGACAACACAGAACAACACGGGACAACACGGACAACGCGGAACAATACGGGACAACACAGACAACACGGAACAACACGGACAATACGGAACAACACAGACAACACGGAACAACACAGACAACACGAAACAACACGGAACAACACGGACAACACGGAACATCACGGACAAACACGGAAACAACACAGACAACACGGAACAACACAACACGGAAACAACACGGACAAGCCTAAAACTAAAAACTACAACTAAAGCAAAACAGACTACTGAAGAACAAACAAAAGAAACATATTTCAGCAGATGCACCCTGCATTCCTTTTAGAATTTTAATGAAATGTCTCCAGGGGAAGATAGAAGGAAGAGAAAGCGAAGGGGAAAAAAAAAAAAAAACCAGAGAAGAACTCATTTTCTGAACTTCCGGAATGATCGAGAAACGAATGGACGAGCTGGATAAAGGGGGGTGGCGGTGGGGGGGTGTTGGGAGGGGGAGGGGGGAGGGGGGTCACGTGGGGTGGGAGGGGGGTCGGATGGTGGGGGGGGGGGGG
>NC_134891.1:21785006-21790006 GCF_041734735.1 Babylonia areolata
GAAAGAGAGACAGACAGAGACAGGGAGACAGACAGACAGAGAGAGACAGGGAGACAGACAGACAGAGACAGTGAGCCAGAGAAAGAGAGAAAGGGAGACAGACAGACAGACAGAGACAGGGATCCAGAGAAAGAGAGAAAGGGAGACAGACAGACAGACAGAGACACAGAGCCAATGAAGGAGAGAGAAAGGGAGACAGACAGACAGACAGAGACACAGAGCCAATGAAGGAGAGAGAAAGGGAGACAGACAGACATACAGACAGACAGACAGAGACAGGGAGCCAGCGAAAGAGAGAAAGGGAGACAGACAGAGACAGAGGGCCAATGAAAGAGAGAAAAGGAGACAGACAGACAGACAGAGACAGGGAGCCAGTGAAAGAGATAGAAACGGAGACAGACACAGATAGACAGACAGAGACAGAGAGCCAATGAAAGAGAGAGAAACGGAGACAGACAGACAGACAGAGACAGGGAGCCAATGAAGGAGAGAAAGGGAGACAGACAGACAGACAGACAGACAGGGAGACAGACAGACAGACAGAGACACAGAGCCAATGAAGGAGAGAGAAAGGGAGACAGACAGACATACAGACAGACAGACAGAGACAGGGAGCCAGCGAAAGAGAGAAAGGGAGACAGACAGACAGACAGAGACAGAGAGCCAATGAAAGAGAGAAAAGGAGACAGACAGACAGACAGAGACAGGGAGCCAGTGAAAGAGATAGAAACGGAGACAGACACAGATAGACAGACAGAGACAGAGAGCCAATGAAAGAGAGAGAAACGGAGACAGACAGACAGACAGAGACAGGGAGCCAATGAAGGAGAGAAAGGGAGACAGACAGACAGACAGACAGAGACAGGGAGACAGACAGACAGACAGAGACAGGGAGCCAATGAAGGAGAGAAAGGGAGACAGACAGACAGACAGACAGACAGAGACAGGGAGACAGACAGACAGAGACAGGGAGACAGACAGACAGACAGAGACAGGGAGCCAATGAAGGAGAGAAAGGGAGACAGACAGACAGACAGACAGACAGAGACAGGGAGACAGACAGACAGAGACAGGGAGACAGACAGACAGACAGAGACAGTGAGCCAATGAAAGAGAGAAAGGGAGACAGACAGACAGAGAGAAAGGGAGAGAAAGGGATTCATTTGAGTGAAATAGAGTGGGTGGAAAGAAAAAGAGAAATGGAGAGATGAAGGGCAGGGGGGAGGGGAGGTGGGGGGGGCGGTGCGGGGGTAAAGGAGAATGAGAGGTAGACAGACAGACAGACAGACAGACAGACAAACAGGCAAAGAGACAGGTTGTTAACAGATTGACAGGCCAATGCAGACAGGCAGAAATTCCTCTCTTTTTCTGTTGACTTCCACGCTGAAGAAAGCCAATGTTTGTTGTTCATGCCAACTTTTCTCGTGATAAGCAGACAGACAGACAGTGGTTGAAGGTTGGAAATTCAATGACAGATTCCAAACGATAAAAGATATACCCAGAATAGAATAGAATGTCTTTTTTTTACCCAAGTGTACCGGGGTCACGAGGAATACTGTAGGATGGAAGGAGGAGGAGGAGGGTGGTGGGTGTGGGAACAGTAAATCAAGAGCATAAAATATGAATCGGACATCATTATACAAACACACATACAGTAAGGTTTTCGACACTGTGTTTTGATAAAATGTTAATGACGGGCGCAGTAGCCGAGTGGTTAAAGCGTTGGACTGTCAATCTGAGGGTCCCGGGTTCGAATCACGGTGACGGCGCCTGGTGGGTAAAGGGTGGAGATTTTTACGATCTCCCAGGTCAACATATGTGCAGACCTGCTATTGCCTGAACCCCCTTCGTGTGTATATGCAAGCAGAAGATCAAATACGCACGTTAAAGATCCTGTAATCCATGTCAGCGTTCGGTGGGTTATGGAAACAAGAACATACCCAGCATGCACACCCCCGAAAACGGAGTATGGCTGCCTACATGGCTGGGTAAAAACGGTCATACACGTAAAAGCCCACTCGTGTGCATACGAGTGAACGCAGAAGAAGAAGAAGAAGAAAAAATGTTAATAACCTCTTTGAAATATTTCAAATGGATGGCCCCCCCCCCCACCCCCCACCCCCCCACCCCAAAAAAAAGTTTCTTTCAGTTTCAAGGTGTGAAAGCGTGCGTGCATGCGCACTGATCCATATACGCTACCCACACAGGAAGCAGGTGCCTGACCTATATATTATAAAACCCAACGTGCTGATCATCAGGCCGGACAGTCTCCAGACTCAGGACGGGGCCTCAACCGCCCCCCCCCCCCCCCCCCCCCCCCCCCCCCCCCCCCCCCTCTGCTACGTCTCTGTGAAGGACTTGCAGCTCACAGCTGTGCTTCATCGCGGAAACTGGGGGCAGTCCGTCTGATGAACGAGAAGAAAAGAAAGAAGAGAGGCAAGGCCTTCAAGACTCACTTGTGGCAAATTATGTCCCCTAGCATTAATTACAACAGAGTAATTTCCCTTTTTTTTACTATCTGCACCAAAAACGTTTGCAAAAATAAATAAAAACTTCCATGCTTAGCAACAAAAAAAGTTCCTGTTTGAACAAAAAATGATATTAATGACTGCTCTTGTTGTTGTGTCAGAATATCAGATCAAAGTGCCAAGTTTAGAGAATACAAAAATTATAAATATAACAGTAAATGCAGTTTGCATATAATTGGGCTTCTTTTTTTTTTTTTTTTCTTTTTTGTGCCCATCCCAGAGGTGCAATATTGTTTTAAACAAGATGACTGGAAAGAACTGAATTTTTCCTATTTTTATGCCAAATTTGGTGTCAACTGACAAAGTATTTGCAGAGAAAATGTCAAAGTTAAAGTTTACCACGGACACACACACACACACACACACACACACACACACACACACACACACACACACACACACACACACACACACACACACGCACAGACAACCGAACACCGGTTTAAAACATAGACTCACTTTGTTTACACAAGTGAGTAAAAAATCAGGCCTAGCATTGTATGATAGTTAGTCGTGTCCGACAATGACCATCACAACAGCAGAGCAGAGAACTGCTGTCCCGACTATCTGGGCTGGATTTGTGTGTGTGTGTGTGTGTGTGTGTGTGTGTGTGTGTGTGTGTGTGACTGTGTGTGTGTGTTCGTGGAGTGTGTCTTGCCCAGGTTACATCCCCCACTCTCTCGGCTCAAGAGGGTTTTAGGACAGGTCAGTGTTAGGATGGTTCCCAAAGGGCTACCAACTAGCCCCCAAGGCTGCAGCACTAAGAACCAGTGCAATCTTGTCTCCTAATTTAACTCTCTCCATACGAACGGCGAAAGAGACGACGTTAACAGCGTTTCACCCCAATTACCACCATCAAAATATTACAAGCGGAAGGCTCTTACACTGAAGAGGTGAATGTTGACAAAGAATACCACAATTCTGACGACGGAAGCTAAAGGTTGGGTCATTCAGACACCCACTGGACATCCGAGGGGTCTGTGTAGAGGAGAAGAGAGGACTGGCCGTACTGAGTGAGTTAAAAGTCAAAGTCCTTTAAAATAAAATAAAAAATAAATTAAAAAATTTAAAAAAACACCTAAGCTGTAAATGACTTCCCACTGCAACTGAGAAACTATTGATCATACAGCTCTCACTTTGCTGTTGGCCCAACTGTGCGTGACCTTGTGTCAATCTGTGATATAAACTGAGCGTTAGGGCCCAACAGCAAACAAACAGACAGAGACTCATAATATCCCTCCCCCCCTCCACCCACCCATTCATTCATTTACAATTAATGATGCAGGTGTCAAAAATTTTCCTAGGTTTGTGCGGCATCCGTTTATCCATTCTGGTTATAATTATGAACATGCGTGGATCTGATATCAGTTCATGATTACTTTCACTGGCAGTGATATGCACCCCCCCCCCCCCACACACACACACACACACACACACACCCTCCCGCCTACCCTCCCCCCCCATATCCCCCCCCCCCCCCCCCAAAAAAAAAAAAATCCGCTCAATATCTGCGTTACCACATTTAGATTCTTGCACGTCATTTGCTTTCGTGTTTTCCTTTCATTTTCGATGACAAGTAATCAGACGCCAAAGTTCTATCAATTTTGAATGTTCGGGGGGAACAAAAAGAAGAAGAAGAAGAAGGATGAGGAGGAAGAAGAAGAAGAATGAGGAGGAGGAGGAAAAACAGAAGGAGGAAGAAGAAGAAGAATAAGGAGGTTAAGGAGGAGGAGGAGGAGGAGAAGGAAGAGAAGAGGAGGAGGAAGAAGAAGAAGAATGAGGAGGAGGAGGAGGAAAAACAGAAGGAGGAAGAAGAAGAAGAATAAGGAGGTTAAGGAGGAGGAGGAGGAGGAGAAGGAAGAGAAGAGGAGGAGGAGGAAGAAGAAGAAGAATGAGGAGAAGAAGGAGGAGGAGGGAGAGGAGGAGGAGGAGGAGAAGAAGAATAAGGAGGCGAAGAAGAAGAATGAGGAGGAGGAGGAGAAGGAGGAGGAGGAGAAGAAGAAGAATGAGGAGGAGGAAAAGAAGAATGAGGACGAGGAGATGAGGAGGAGGAGGAGGGGAAGAATAAGAATGAGGAGGAGGAGAAGAAGAAGAAGAAGAATGAGGAGGAGGAGGAGAAGAAGAAGAATGAGGAGGAGGTGAAGAAGAAGAAGATTGAGGAAAAGGAAGAGGAGGAGGAGAAGAAGAAGGAGGAGGAGGAGGAAGAAGAAGGAGGAGGAGGAGGAGAAGAAGGAGGAGTAGGAGAAGAAGAAGAGAGGGATGAGATAAGGAGCGGATGGAAGACAGATACTTGATTAGATTCCAAAGCTCTATCCCTTTTTAACAGCAAAATGAACAGCAAAAACAACAACAGCAAAAACAACAGCAACAACAAGACGAAGGGAAAAAACGAGGGAGATCAGGATTAGAGAAGAAGAGACACACACACACACACACACACACACACGCGCGCGCGCGCGCGCGCGCACGCAC
>NC_134891.1:21815006-21817506 GCF_041734735.1 Babylonia areolata
CACAGAACACAAGCATTAGCACACCAGCACACAGAACACAAGCATTAGCACACCAGCACACAGAACACCAGCTTTAGCACACCAGCACTCAGAACACAAGCATTAGCACATCAGCACACAGAACACCACCATTAGCACACCAGCACACAGAACACCACCATTAGCACACCAGCACACAGAACACAAGCATCAGCACACCAGCACACAGAACACCAGCACCAGCACACAGAACACCAGCACCAGCACACAGAACACCAGCATCAGCACACCAGCACACAGAACACCAGCATTAGCACACCAGCACTCAGAACACCAGCATCAGCACACCAGCACACAGAACACCAGCATTAGCACACCAGCACACAGAACACCAGCATTAGCACACCAGCACTCAGAACACCAGCATTAGCACACCAGCACACAGAACACCAGCATCAGCACACCAGCACACAGAACACCAGCACCAGCACACCAGCACACAGAACACCAGCATTAGCACACCAGCACTCAGAACACAAGCATTAGCACACCAGCACTCAGAACACAAGCATTAGCACACCAGCACTCAGAACACAAGCATTAGCACACCAGCACTCAGAACACAAGCATTAGCACACCAGCACTCAGAACACAAGCATTAGCACACCAGCACACAGAACACCAGCATCAGCACACCAGCACTCAGAACACAAGCTTCTTTAGCACACCAGCACACAGAACACCAGTATTAGCACACCAGCACTCAGAACACAAGCTTCTTTAGCACACCAGCACACAACACATAAAAAAAAAACAACACCTGAGCACCCGCACAGAACATCAGCACTGGCCACTCGGGCCGGGCACATCAACACACCGCCACACTATCACAGTAGCTCCCTGCAGTGCATGAGGTTGGATCCTTTGCTGGCTTCCTTGACGTCTTTCCTCTTTCTTCCTTCCTTCCTTCCTTCCTTCCTTCCTTCCTTCCTTCCTTCCTTCCCTCCTTCCCTCCTTCCTTCCTTCCTTCCTTCCTTCCTTCCCTCCCTCCTTCCTTCCTTCCTTCTTTCCTTCCTTCCTTCCTTCCTTCCCTCCTTCCTTCTTCCTTCCCCTTCCTTGCCTCCCTTGCCTTCCTTCCTTCTTTCCATCCTTCCTTCCTTCCCTCCTTCCCTCTTTCCCTCCTTCCCTCCTTTCTCCCTTCCTTCCTTCCTTCCTTCCATCCTTCCTTCCTTCCTTCCTCTCTCCGCTCCCTCCTTCCTCCTTTTTTCCCTTCTCTTCTTCCTTCCTTCCCTTCCTTCCTCCCCATTCCTTCTCTCCTTCCTTCTTTCCCTTCCTTCCTCCCTTCCTTCCTTTCTCCCCTTCCTTCCTTCCTTCCTTCCTTCCCTCCTTCCCCTCTCCCTACATTTCGCCACCCTAACTTAACCCATTAGGTCCTGCATGCACCAGCGTATTGCTCTGGATTCGAAACGTGTCTGATCACAACAGTTTTCACGTTTTCCCTTCCACATGCATAAACCATAAGGGAAGGGAAATAACTTCTTACGGTATTTCTGTCTGCGTGTGCCCACATGTGATTGTGGAGGGACAACAGTTGTCATAATTATTATCTTCTGCGGGTTTCTTTCCACCACCACCCCCTGCCCCCCACCCCCCACCCCCTTTTTTTTCACAGAAACATAGAAACATGCATCACACATTTTGGGATTTTTTTTTTTAGAACAAATACACAGAGGAAGAAGAAAAAATACCACTAAACAAACAAACAAACAAACAACCAAAAACAGAAAACAAACTAGCACACACACAAAAAAATCATGTAATACATTTCACAAGTGTCATCACACTGAGGTACACTTTGTTTAAAGTCAAAATAACAGAAAGTAAATTATGTCATGTGCACTGACGCTGAAAAAAACCCCGAAAAACGTATACACACACACGTACATATTCATGCACACACACACACACACACACATATATATATATATATATATATATACATATACACACACACACATGTGGTTTGTTTTTGTTTGTTTTGTTTTTTCCTCAGCAAGATGGTTTTGAAGCCAAGCGAGGCTAACAAACTTGCACCAGGACTGAATGGGTTCTTCTTCTCCGCTTCCCCCTCCTCCTCCTCCTTCTTCTTCGTCTTCTTCTTCGTTCGTGGGCTGCAACTCGCACAACGTTCACTCGTATGTACACGAGTGGGCTTTTACGTGTATGACCGTTTTTTACCCCGCCATGTAGGCAGCCATGCTCCGTTTTCGAGGGGTGTTAAGGTTGTGTGTGTGTGTGTGTGAAGGATCGTGAGGGACCTTCTGCCCAGCCCAGTATATCTCAATGACACCCCGACACACAGAGGCACTGAAAGAGAGAAACGAAACGAAACGGAAACGAAAACGAAAACGGAAACGAAACGAAACGAATTTTTATTTCATGAGGGTAGTGGAGTAAGCATAGCTTCTTTCTATTACATCCAGCCTTCAAGGGCAGGAAAAGAAAAGCGAAAGGGAAAGAG
>NC_134891.1:21830006-21847506 GCF_041734735.1 Babylonia areolata
CCAAAGGACGGATCGCCAACAGGGATTCCAAGTTTTGGGATTCGGATTCCAGCAGCCGATCTCCCCCACCCAGGACGTCTAGAAGCCTGGGAACCAGCAAGGACTCGCTGCATTTCGACAGTTTTCCTTCAGAGAACTGTGCAAACCCCAACAGAAACCTGCGGTTACCTGGAACACCCATAGAAGCGGGCCCAGGCTATCTTCACGTGGGGGACTTATTCTGTGTGCCTGATTCTGTGGATTTTGGTCCCATAGCTGGTTCGTCATCACACAAGTCCCCTTTGTTGTCGCCAAGCGACGACATTTGTATCATCACCAGCAACATTGAGCAGCTGGCTCAGAACATTAGCTCTGAGTACGAGGAAGGGCTGGACGTGAGCTTCGGGTCTATGCTTCACTCTTCTTCCAAAGAGGGAGAAAAACGAGCTTCGCTGAGAGATCTCCTCAACCTCGATGTAGAAAACGCACTGATATCCAATCATCTGGAGGCCGATCTGTGTACTAGACTAGACTACAGTTCTTTTGCAGGACCACTACAGTGCAGACAACTGAGCCGATCAGAAGAGAGAGCCAGCTGTGATACCCTGCAGAGCAGCACGTCACCAAGTACCCCACAGCCCGACACGTCACTCTCTGAAGACACACCAACAGTCGACGTCGCTGTGCAGACAGACTTTGCTGACGACGAGGAAGAAGAAGACATCTCGGGATCCGACTGGCTAGCCAGCACAGAGAGTGGTTCTGATTGGGTGACCAGCAACGGAAGTGGATCGGACTGGCCAATCAGTGGCGGAAGTGACTGGCAGGTAGGGGAAGGAAGTGGTTGTGCAACGGAAGAAGAAGAGGAGGAGGAGAAAGAAGTAGAAGAGGAGGAGGAGGAATCGACACTGTGGGTGGAAGGCAGCAGGCTGTGGATTGTCCCGGACATCATGCAGAATTCCACGGACACTGGTTATTCCAGTCTCAGTCGCGACGGCCGTATCGTCACTGACGACAACAACAATCACAACAACAACAACAACAACAACAGTAGTAATAATAGTAATGATAATAACCGTGCCACACACCCCGAAGATTCGAGTGATTCCTCCTCTGCCACAACTACCACAGACGAGAAAATGTCCAAAACTTCGGACAGTGACGTGACAAAGTCCGAATCTCTCAGCTGTCCATCTACATCTGACGCCATTGTTCCAGAAGTCATTCCCAAAAGCAGCGCTCGGCAAAAACTCTCCACACGCGCACCACTACCCGAAGATTTCGACACTTGTGGAGACCCGTGCGCGCAGCGCATTTCCTGCAAATTAGAGTTCAGCATCGTGGGTGGGAATTGTAGCTGCCCCAAGAACTCTGCCTCCAAGGAAAAATATCTCCTCCCTTCCAGGATGAGTCACAAATCTGGTAACTGTTGGTGCGATGTTGATGTTTCGGGGGACAAGAACACGCAGGAAGCATGGCAGCCCAAGCTTCACCAATCATCATCCAAAGCCAGACTGGAGCGTCGCCATACCTACGACCACGTTGTTCCTTACCCATATGACGTCAGGAGGTTCAGTGACGTCACCTTGCCTTACGACGAAAGGGAAGGGAGCGTTTCGCCCAGTTTCCCCGACAGTACCCCTTCCGGGTCAGAGGAGGCGGACCAGCAACAGCACGGTCCTCTCACCAAACCAGCTCTCTTCACGAGCACGCCTCGTCACCATATGAGCGAACCGGAAGACGACGACGACGACGACTTCCGCCCTCGCTTCTCCTCCCTTACCAGCATGACGTCAGAACGCCACGACGTCACGGACCATGACGCGGGGGCACAGTCCAGCCCAGAAGAACGCTCCCAGCCCTGTCGCTCATCACCAGGAATGGCGGTCCTTCTCCGGAGTAGAGGGGCAGCGATCCCTCTGAGGTCCTGCGAAGATATGCTGCCCGGCACGGGGCGGGCTCTGCAGGAGGTGAGGGACAGCCTGGAGGACAAGGTGCACGTGCTGCGCCAAGGCAAGCGTCTGGTCAGCAGGAAGATCCGCGAGGCCCGCGAGGAGGAGATGGTTCGCCAGCAGCAAAAGCTGCGGTTCCAGCGTCTGCTGGACATCCACCGGAAGCGGATCCTTCTGGAGACACTGCAGGAGCTGAGGCAGAAGCTGGAGTCCCAGAGCGCCCGTCTGCAGGCCAGCTACTCCGCTGTACTGAACCTTCAGAAACGCTACGTCTGATGGCGTTGTTTTTTTTTTTTGGGGGGGGGGGGGGGGACTCAGGGTTGACGAAGAGAGGGTCTGGAGTGCGTGTTCTTCACTTTCTGAACGATCTGCGCGTCTGGACAGGAAGGGAGGGGATTCTCAGAAGAGGTTTGTCTGAAATTCATTGTTAACAATCGGGGGGGGTGTCATGGTTCCAACATTTGTAGGGCGTGAGGCTGTTGGACACAGTTGATCTGACAACCTTGCTTTGTTGATGTTCATTCTATCGTTTGCTTTTGGAGACATCTTCAAAGACAACCCTTCATGGTCAAAACGTAACTGTGGTGTTACCAGGTTTCAAACTCGTCAGTGTAGCATTATAGGTCTTTTGGAAGCGGTATTGTCTCAAAATGATGGTGAAGGGCATAGTTTAATCGCATTTTAACGAAACGTTGTGGATATATCCCCCGTTAATGTATCACCAAGTTTTCCAGCAGGTCGTTCTTGAAATGTCAAATGCCGAGAAAGTCGAAACATGAACGTTAATTTTGGTAAGACATTTCTCTTTTCAACCGATGGACGCCATTTCAGTTTTCTTAGCGGTCATCCATAAACTTATAAATTTCACATTTGTGATACTTGATAGTGTTCAAAATGTATCATAAATAAACGACAGTACACCACTATGACAGAAACCAAATCCCAACGTAATTTAAGATTGTGAAGAAAGGGACAGCTTATTTAAGGAACGTTCGCTGTACAACTTTGCTGCAGTTATCGATTCTACAGCTGCTGACTAATTTTACTAATTCAGCGTAAAAATAAAATCCTAAAATAGTTTAAATAAACGGATAATAGGCGGCACGATATTTTCAGTCTTCAAAAATATTTTAACGGTTCACATGCACAGATTACTTGAGAGATGAACGCCTAATGCTTGTGCCAGAAGCTATGTTGTCAAACATCTTTGGCCCGCTTCTTAAAGCGATGTGTGTGATATATTAAATAGTCGTTGGTTTCGTTTGTACGCTTCTCGTGAAACTTTCGAACTGCTTTGTGGCCATATTTTGGGATGTTAAAAAAAAACAAAAAACATCAAAGTCACCCATTTCGGTGTGTGTTGACTGGGGAGTGCTGAATGCTCAATTCTTCATGTTGTGAGTGGCGTGACGTCATATGAGGAGTGAAGCGTCATCAAAAAAAAAAAGAGAACATTTGTGACATCAAAGCTGGTACATGGACGTCATTTACAATTTGTGCTTTGACTTCGCATGGATCCTGACAGTCTGGTGTGTGCTCACACACACACACACACACCACACACACACACACACACACACACACGTGTGTGTGTGTGTGTGCGTGTTCTTGCGTGCACTCAAGTACATAATTACCATGTTTGAACATAAATGCGCTGTTCGTGCGCGCGCATGCGCACGCACGCACACCTATACGCGCTCGCACACGCACACACACTAACATACCATGAAGTAGTTTCGTAAATGAAGCTCATCAAAAGTTCTCATGGTTTCATGTTGGTAACGAGTTCATAGCTTGTAAAATTAACCTTTTCATAACTTTTAGAACATCTCTAAAGCATCGCATCCGCGTGAATTTGATAAGAAAAAAAAAGTCTTACAATAGATCTCTTTACAGTTTTTACATTTTTCCAACTTCATGTTTCTCGTGAATTTGATTAAAAGAGATACTGTATAATAATCTGTCGATGTAAATAGAAATAATAATAGTAATAAGTTCTAGAGTAACAGGGTGTGTCAGTCATACAATGTATCAATTTATGTTATTTATTTATTTATTTATTTATTCATTTAACAGACACCAAAGCTTGGATCTGTTGACGTAAAAATTTAGAAACCCAAGTTACGACACACTCCAGATCTGGACAGGCCCAAATGGCTCGCCTGAATTCAAACCCATCACAACTGATTGATTGACTCATTTTATCGTGCTGAGTACAGTGTGACTGAAGACTGTCATTGGATAGAGTCCGTGGTTGTGTGAAGGAGAAGAATTATTGATGAGGAAACCTCCCCAGCAACCCACAGCCTCCGCCCCCCCCCCCTCCCTCCACGCCCCCCTCCCCTCCCCCAACTGTGCTTTGATTGTATTCTGTATATTATGGGCTCGCTACACGGATATACATTGTCTTTTTTGAAGTTGTTTGGTCAGACTGTACAGTACAAAAGATTCATGATTGGAATTCGAAGCTCATGGCTTAATTTTTTTGTTTGTTTTCGTGTCCACGATGACGTCACTTCCGTGACTGACGTTAGCAAGCAGTGTCAATGACGACAGGACCTAGCCGACCGGCGACAAGTGGGTAAGGCCATTGATATGATTGGTTCATGCTAGGGTCATGTGACGAAATGGCATTGTGGGGTGGCGTGGGGTGTGGGGTGGCCATCAGTATGGCAAAAAGGTTGTTGTTGTTGTTTTCCAAACTGGTTTGTTGTGGTCTTGTGGCAAACAAACAACAACAAAAAAATCATCTGTTGGTTGGTTTGCCTGGAGCGAGCTTTCATTGTTATTTAGTATGTTTTGTTGTTGTTGTTTTCTTTGATGATGAGCAAGTGAGTGTGAGAGAGAGAGGGGGGGGAGGGGGGTAGAGAGAAGAGGGGGAGGAGAGAGATCTCAACAAACGTGATCGCTAATTTCTTTCTTTGTTTCTTCTTTCTTTATCTATCTGTTTATTTATCTGTTTATTTCTTCTCTTTTATTTATTTTTATTTATTTGGAAACTGCAACTGGTGGTGCTGTTGGTTTTAGCTCTAATGTTTAGTAAATGTGCTGTCTTTACTGTTATCGTCATCATCATCATCATCATCACACACGCACGCACACACGCACGCACACAAACACACACACCCTCCCTACCCGTACCTCCACACACACACACACACACACACACACACACACACACACACACACACACACACACACACACACACACACACACACACACACACACCAACTACCGTCCTACACACACCGATAAAACAGAGAGTGCATCTGACGAAGAAATATTCCACCAGAACATAATAGGATGGGAAGACACTTCAGCTGGAAGCTAGTCTGATATTGTTGTTTTTGTTGGTTTTGTTGTTCCTGTTGTTGGTGGTGGTGGTGGTGGTGTGTGTGTGAGAGAGACACACACACACACAGAGAGAGAGAGAATACATCATGTATCTCTGTCGCTGAATAATGCTGCGGGGGTTGGGGGGGGGGGGGGGGGGGGCACCATCACAGAGCAGAGGCATGGAGTGCCAGTCATCCTGCAGCAGAACCCTTCCTTCCCCTCTCACACAGAGAACGCTCTATGGAAACCGTGCTCATCAATAAACAAGGCTCTCTTGTTTTCTTTGTGTTATCTGAGCTGACCGGAAAAAACAGCTCTGTGTGTGTGTGTGTGTGTGTGTGTGCCTGCGTCTGTGTCTGTGTGTGTGTGTGTGTGTGTACGCGCGCGCGTGTGCGCATCATGAGCGAGTCTGTACCTGCCTCCATGCGCGTACACGTTTTGCTTCCACGTGCGTGCACGTTTTCTTGCCGACAGAAAACAGGCCATGTTTCTCCACAGACAACACGTTCACCTCAAGGGCCCTAGGGTCATCATTGCTTCTTCTCTTCGCCTGAAGTGCCCACGTGACCGTAATTACTTCATCCCTTCACCTTATGGCCTCCATTGGCCGTTATTACTTCCCCACTTCACCTTATGGGCTCATATGGCCATTATTACTTCCTCACTTCACCTTATGGGCTCATATGGCTATCATTACTTCCTCTCTTTACGTTATGGGCTCCAATGGCCATTAATACTTCTTCTCTTTACATTATGTGCCCACATGGCCATTATTACTTCCTCTCTATACGTTATGGGCTCCAATGGCCATTATTACTTCCTCACTTCACCTTATGGGCTCACATGGCCATCATTACTTCCTCTTTTCACCTTATGGGTCCCCAATGGCCGTTATCACTTCTTCTCTTCACCGTATGAGCCCGATATGGCTATTATTACTTCATCTCTGCACCTTATGGGCTCCAATGGCCATTAATACTTCTTCTCTTTACGTTATGTGCCCACATGGCCATTATTACTTCCTCACTTCACCTTATGGGCTCCAATGGCCATTATTACTTCCCCACTTCACCTTATGGGCTCAGATGGCCATAATTACTTCCTCGTTTTAGGTTATGGGCTCCAATGGCCATTATTACTTCTTCTCTTTGCCTTATGTGCCCACATGGCCATTATTACTTCCTCTCTGCACCTTATGACCTCCAATGGCCATTATTACTTCCCTACTTCACCTTATGGGCTCACATGGCCATCAGTACTTCCTCTCTTTACGTTATGGGCTCCAATGGCCATTAATACTTCTCTTTACCTTATGTGCCCGCATGGCCATTATTACTTCCTCTCTTCACCTACGGGCTCCAATGGCCATTATTACGTCTTCTCTTTGCCCAATGTGCCCGCATGGCCATTATTACTTCCTCTCTTCACCTTGTGGGCCCCCAATGGCCGTTATCACTTCTTCTCTTCACCGTATGAACCCGATATGGCCATTATTACTTCTTCTCTTCATCTCATGGGCTCTAATGGCCGTCATTACTTCCTCTCTTTACCTTGTGGGCTCCAATGGCCATTATTACTTCCCCACTTCACCTGATGTGCCCACATGGCCATTATTACTTCCTCATTTCACCTTATGGGCTCTAATGGCCATTATTACTTCCCCACTTCACCTTATGGGCTCAGATGGCCATCAGTACTTCCTCTCTTTAAGTTATGGGCTCCAATGGCCATTAATACTTATCTTTACCTTATGTGCCCACATGGCCATTATTACTTCCTCACTTCACCTTATGGGCTCCAGTGGCCATTATTACTTATTCTCTTCATCTTATGAACCCGCATGGCCATTATTACTTATTCTCTTTACCTTATGTGCCCACATGGCCATTATTACTTCCTCTTTTCACCTTATGGCCTCCAATGGCCTTTATCACTTCTCTTCACGGCATGAGTCTGATATGGTCATTATTACTTCTCTTCACCTTATGGGCTGCAGTGGCCATTATTACTTCCACTCTTTCTCTTTTTGGCTCTCCACCAGAAAACAACAAGTCCACCTTATGGGTCCATAATTATTGCCATCATAACAGCTCTCCAGCTTTCGTGTCAGTCTGAGCTGGTTCACCGGCAAAAGCTAGCTGTAAACGAGAAGCTGATGGTCTGTAATTGGCCAATTTACAGCTGTGGGTTCCAGCAGCTAACGCTCTGTGTGTGTGTGTGTGTGTGTGTGTGTGTGTGTGTGTGTGTGTGTGTGTGTGCCAGCTGTGTGTTACGGTGTTCCGATGAACTCAGCAAAGTTCGGCGGGGTTTGCTGTGTTATTGTCTTCCCTGTAACATGTTTGTACTGTTGTTGTAGTGTGCTGGCTCTTCTTGGCTGTGTTTTTGGTACAGGTAGAAACGTTGCATAACGTTGTTAAATTTTGGGTAATTGTTGTCTGTGCGTGTGTGTGTATGTGTGTCTGTCTGTCGCTCTTTCTCAATATGCCGTTCGGCTTGCTTTCGGCTTCAAATGCTATCCACTTTCTTCTCTTTTTTTTTTTTTTTTTTGAGAGGGGTGTGGAGGGCTTTGTTGGGTGGGGGGATGGGGTGCTATAGGAGAATTATCCGAGTCTCATGAGCAGTAGCATTCACATCGCGCACGTAAAAGAGCCTACGGCGATAGAGACTTATCCCTGGCAAATCATAGTACAAAAAAATAATAAAATAAAATAATAATGATGATAATATAATTATTATTATTATTATAGTTATTATTATTATTATTTTATTATTAATTATTATTATTATTATCATCATCATTATTATAAATGATAATGGAAATAATAAGATCATCTTTAATATTTGATAGGAAAGATCAGCCATGTGGGAAATAAGAAGAAAAAAAAGGTGTCTGACGCTTCACTGTGGAGATGTGGCAGGGGAAAGAGAGTGTTCATGGAAATGATGCAATGCAATACAATGCAATGCACTACGATACACCGTACAGCGCAATACAATACAATGCAATGCAATGCAATACACCATTTAATGCAATACAGTACAATGCAATGCAATACAATACACCATACAGTGCAATGCAATACAATACACCATACAATGCAATGCAATACAATACACCATACAATACGATACAATGCAATACAATGCAGTATAATACAATACACCATTTAATGCAATACAATGCAATTCAATATACCATACAATACAATGCAATATAATACACCATTTAATGCAATACAATGCAATATAATACACAATACAATGCAATACAATACACCATACAATGCAATACAACGCAATACAATACACCATATAATGCAATGCCATACAATGCAATGCAATTCACTATACAATGCAATACAATACCATGCAATGTAATACAACACAATACAATACAATACAATACAATACAATACAATACAATACAATATTTGCCAAGGTTAACTTATTTTCGGACGACTGTGTCTTCCCACATTCATAGAAATTGTATAATTCTTGTTTTTCTGGTGGGTTTTTTTTGTTTGTTCGGCTGGTTGGTTTTTGTTGTTGTTTTACTTTATCCGCTTTTCAAAACATGTTCACAGGCTAATTTTGAGTCCAGATAAAAATGGTTATCGTTCTGTCTGAATTCTGCCCTTTAGCTAAAAAGTGGATCATCGTCAGTACCATCTTCATCATCATCGTTGCCATCGCATGTCTTTCTTCTTTTATTTTCTTCTCTCTTTTTTTTTTTTTTTTTTTTAATATATTGCTATCTTGAGTTACCATTTGATTGTCGAGACTCTCTCTCTCTCTCTCTCTCTCTCTCTCTCTCTCTCTCTCTCTCTCTCTCTCTCTCTCTCTCTCTCTCTCTCTCTCTCTCTCTAGCTCGCTCGCTCGCTCCCTCTCTCTGTAGAATAACATTTTTTTTTTTGGTGATGTTTTACATTGATCAAAGCAGCTGCAGCTTCGGAACCAAATTGAATTGTGATGCTGAGGATTTTTAAGCGATGCGTTTGTTGGCCTGGACTATTAGTTGTTGTTGTCTTCTTCTTCTTCTTCTTCTTCTTCTTCTTCTTCTTTCTTCTTCTTCTTCTTCTTCTTCTTGTGATCGTTGCCGATAGCTTCCAACGGTTTACGCCGTGGATGTGGTTGAATTTTACACTTTGAACTTGTGAGGTATTGCTTTTTTTTTTTTTCTTTCATCTTTGTACACGTGACGTAGAATTATCTTCATTATTATTATTATTATTATTATTATTGATGCTTTTTTTATATTTGTTTTGTTGTTGTTGTTTTGTTGTCTTTCATTTGTCTTGTTGTTGTTTTTTCTTGTCTTTTTATCATATTGACAGGCCATTGAGTATGCTGTTGTTAATTCTCTTCGTCTTTTTTTTCCCCCGTGGTTGCAGTGGAGGAACAGTGTTTTATGAGGATCTGAGTGTTTTGTTATATTGTTTTATTCTCTCTCTCTCTCTCTCTCTCTCTCTCTCTCTCTCTCTCTCTCTCTCTCTCTCTCTCTCTCTCAAAAAGAGGTCACAATGTTGACGGTTGAAACATTTTGAGTGTGCATATTAACTGAGATTTTGATGTATGGCTTGCGGGGTTTTTTTGGGTTTGGTTGTTGTTGTTGTTGTTGTTTTTGTACGTATACGTGGACATTGTGTACATGATAACATAATTACGATTCATAATTTGTCACTCTCTCTCTCTATTGCCTCTATGTCTTTTGTAAAAAGAAGGCGGAGGAGAGTTGTGATGGTCAATGGAAAGGAACAGAAATAATTATTATTAATCTTATCAATCTTATTTTCTTTCATAATCTCAGTCTTCATGATCTAGACTGAGAAGACTGTTGCAGGTATCGGCCCGGTCGGTGTTGGATTTCTTTGATCCAGTGCAGTTGACCACCAGTGATGGAGGTTCGAGTTCTCGGGAAAGGTATTTCTGTCAGTCTGTTTTTTTCCCTCACTCCACCCAGCTGTGAATGGGTGGGTGTACCTGACTTATGACGGTCAGGGTTAAAACGGCAAAAAGGAGAGGAATGGGCCCCGCCTTCCTATGCCGATACCCTGAAAACAGTGGGTGTGAATTCACTGCCCCCCCCCCCCCCCCCCCCCCCCCCCACCCCGGGATGGCCGCAAGAGACCTATAACCTTGATCTCAATCGAGGTGTTAGCCAGAGAAAGAACGGCGTCCAACAATCGAGTGTTTAAATCTTTGTATGCGTAAACAGAGTGGATCCGAAGCCGATCGTACAGAGCGAGATGGAGTGTAGAGAGGTGAAGGCAGCCACAGAGATAGGAAGGGGCAGATTTGTGAATACATTTATAACATAGAGTGCTGATCTTGTACTTTATTCTGTGATCAGAATCCGCGGTCCTGGTTCGGCATGGCGGTGGCTGTGTCTGCTTGGGGAAGGGACTTTACTCAGATTTTCCCCCAAACTCCAGCCAGGTGTGAATGGGGGTACTTAACTTCGGGTGGGGGGGAGGGTTAAAATGCGGTGCAAGAAGAGAATTGGACCCCGCCCTCCAATGTTGACCACAGTAGATAATTATGAAGTCCCTAACCCCAGTGGCAGTAAAAGGCAACGTGGATATTTTAACCTTAGCTTTTTTCACTGTATCTCTAGTGGGTTATCTCCCATAAAGTAAATTCTTGGAGAGGTAACATTTATCTTGTATTATATATATATTATATATATATATATATATATATATAATAGATAAATAAACAAATCCATAAATAGATAAACAAATGCATAATGAATAAATTGATAAATATATATATATATATATATATATATATATATATATATATATATATATATATAAATGAATTGAAAGTTTTGGGGTTTGATTTTTTTTGATAACTTTTGACACTGTCAGCAATGTTGGAAAAGGTCTGGCTTAAGTCCATAGTTTATATCCGTCTTGGCAAGCGTGTACATGTCTAGACGGAGTGATGGAACGTTTTTGTCTGGCATTTTTTTGGACATGTGAGAGGTGATGTGTGGGTGTTTTTGTCGCTGTGAAACTGCCGTAAATGTTTTACCTGTGCTGGTACATTCTGACCTGCTGTATTACTTCACTGTACGGTTGTTTTTGTTACTGTTGTTGTTGTTGTTTCAGATGTAGATATCTTTCTTGAATGCTGCACAAGTTGAATTCATACATAACTTCTTTTGAAACGTATTCTTTTCGAATGCATACGGCTGTATAGTGAGATTCTAAACTTATTCCCACCCATATATATACAACTTTGTTGTTGTGATATTCTCGATTTCGCCGAATAAGACGTTCAATCTTACACAAGTCCATTATAAAATTCTTGAGCTGTATACAGCGTTGTAATAATGGTCTGACTGGGTGTATACTTTGGGTGTATTGCACTGATGTTGGTATACAATTCTGTGTTACAGCTCTTTAAACAATTCTGTGTACAATTTTTTTTGTTTTCAGTTCTGTATAAAATTCTTTGTCATAGGCGTTGTCTACAACTTTGCTTTGAGATTTGTTAAACTGCATTCAGCTTCTTCAGACTTAATGACGGATGTATACAATTCATCAGACTGTACAGTTGTACGCAATTACTTCATAAGCTGTTCCTGTTGCATAAAAAATCAGCTGTAAGCTTGCAGAGCTGTATACAATGAAGTTGTATGGTTGTACGTCTGTATACAACTCAGCTCTGAGACCGCAAGGCTTTATACAATGAAGCTGTGTGATTGTGAAGCTGTATGATATGGAGTTTTGCTGTTGTTGTTTGGCTGTGTTTGTGTTTACACAGGTTGTATGGGGTGGGTGTATCTGTGACGGTACTTGCAGTTTCGATTTCGCTTCTCATTTGAAAGTACCTTAGCTGTATACCTGTTTTGTTTGTTTGCTTGTTTGTTTTATTGATTTGTCTACTGATTGGTCATTTCTTTTTTTTTTTTCTTTTTTTATTTTTTCGTTACATCCATTCACTGGGCCATTTTGATTCATTTATTTGTTTCTTCTTCTACTTACTTGAATACATTTGTTTGTTGCTGGGTTTGTTTGTTGTTGTTTTTTTTTGGGGGGGTGTTTGTTTTTTGTTTTGTTTTTTTGTGTTGTTGTTTTTTGTTGCTGTTGTTGTTTTTTCTTTTCTTTATTTAATTCATTTTCTCTGTCAGCTTATTTGAATTATTTATCAAGCTGCTTACTCACTTACTTCGCCCATTAGTTATGTATTCAGTTTTGTAGAGAATTGTTTATCGTTTTTTTTTTCCAGTTTGTTTGGTTGATGTTGTTTTCTGTTGTTGTTGTTGTTGTTGTTGCTTTCCGCTCTCAGCATGCAATGTCTGCCCTGGTGGGAAGGTTCGTAGCAGATTCATTGTTGCGCTGACAGATCTATCTGTTTCCTTTGGAAAAAAAAAAAAAAAAAAAAGAATGTCTTCTCTGCTGATCTCACACTTCTTGAGTTAGTGTAGAGCTGTGTGCGGTATGGTATGTGCGGTGTGTGTGTGTGTGTGTGTGTGTGTGTGTGTGTATGTATGTATTTTTAATGTCTGTCTGTATGTATGTATGATTGTGTTTCATTAGTTGCGCAGTAGACGGTTAGTTAATAGTTATATTTAGGTATATGTATTATGTATTGTCGTTTGTGTGTGTGTGTGTGTGTTTTAATGGGTATTTACTTATTCCTTTATTGCCCGTCATTTGGGAGGACTTTCTGCCGATATGGACTCCCCAGCACCATCTCTCTCAACAACCCCCCCCCCCCCCCCCCCCCTGTTCTCTCTGGCCTTTTATTCTTAAAAAAAAAAAATCAAATCAAACAAATAAACATTTTGGATGGATTAATCTGTAAACCAATGTGCGTTTGACCGATGGAAATAAGTGAAGGACTCTTCGAGCCGTGAAAAAAAAGGAGAAAAAAAAGAAATGTTCCTGAAGGAAAGAAGAACGGTTGTTGAGAGAAGGGCGAGGGACTCGGAGTGGTGGGGGTGGGTGGGGGGGGATGGAGGGAGTGGGAGGATATATGAGTGGTCTAACCTTTTCCCACCCCACCCACCCACCTACCTACCTTCATCTCAACCCCTCCCCTCCCCTCCCCTCCCCTCCCCAGCCACCCCACCTCCCACCCACGTCCGGCATATTCACTGGGAACATTTGACATTCAGAAGTATTGATGTCTTGGTGTAACCCTGTTGTTCGTTTGATGAAAATAATGAAAAAGGAGATGTTTTCTTCCAAATTTGGCCCACTTTCTCTTGCGAATGTGTTTGTTTTTAACTCTTTTTTTTCTTCTTCTTGAACTGTTGTGAATATTACTTATCATTGTATGAGATCTAGACCGTTTGGGTTTGTTTTTGTTTTGTTTGTTTTTTTTAATTGCCAGGGTGTTCATATTCTAGGCTCTTTAATTGTGATTGCATTCGTTAAAACTGGGTTTGAAGACTTTTTTTTCTTCTTCTTCTTCTTCCTTGTCTTCGCCAAGATATTCATATTCTGGTTTACTTTCATTGTGAATGCAGTTTCTTTTGTTAAATTAATGAAACTGGTTTTTGAACAGACATGTTGGGTTTGTTTGTAAGTTTGTTTGTTTTCTGTGGGTTGTTTTGGGTTTTTTATTGTTATGAATGCAATTTTGTTCAGTTGATTTAATGAATGAAACTAGGCTGGTTTTGAAGACTTGTTGGTTTTGTGTGTGGGTGGAATGGGGGTGGGGGGGGAGTGGGGGAGGGTTGTTGTTTCGGAGTTGTTTTTTTGTTGGGGTGTTTTTTTTTCTAATCATTTACTGTTGTGAATATTTCTTGATGGTTGATACGGATCCTGTAGACAAGAGAAGAGCAAGCAGTGTATGTTGGTGTCAGCAGAATCGTGATGATTGATGGTGTTGTTGTTGATGATGGACATGTGTGTTATTTATTTAGTGCTGCTACCTACCTAAACTCCGTCGCTAAAGGCTGCGTTGGTTTTTGGCCTGTTGATGTATATTTTCCTCCTTAATTTATTTCTCTGTATAGATAGATATTTCTTCTTTTTTTCTTTTTTTTTTTTTTTCGTTCGTACGTACACACGTACGTACGTACATGCTGACGTCAGTGATAGCAAAGCTTTGTGATGGTTGTTACGTCATTAATGGTATGATAATTATGATTTTGACGGTCACTGTCGTGTGATTTTTTTGTTGGTTTTTTTTTTTTTCCTGCTTATTTTCAATTCAATTTTGCCCTCTTTTGACTACATTGGTCTCCCGTACCCATCCTGCCTACCATCTCTCTCTCTCTCTCTGTCTCTATGTCTCTGTCTCTCTCTCTCTCTCTGTCTCTATGTCTCTGTCTCTGTCTCTCTCTCTCTCTCTCTCTATCGATCTCTCTCTCTCTCTGTGTCTATCTATCTATCTATCTATCTCTGTCTCCTCCTTACCCTTTCTGTCTGTCCATGTCTCTGTCTCTGTCTCTCTCTGTCTCTCTCTCTCTCCCCACCCCTCCCTCCTCCTTACTCCCGCCCGTTACCATTCTTCAGGGGTGTCGGATTTAGTGCCGTCATTTTCCTCTGTCTTGTCATTGTTTCACTTACTTCACATTAAAGATTTTCACATCACGGGGTTAGTTGGGGTGGGTTTTGTCTGTGTTTCTGAGTGATTTTTCTCTACTTTCAACACTCTGCGCGTGTATGTGTGTGTACGTGTGTGTGTGTGTGTGTATATATACTTTGGGAGGGTGTGTGTGTGTGTGTGTGCGGTGGGAGGGAGAGGCGGGAGTGGGTTGCTTGTATGCATGCATGCGTGTGTGTGTGTGTGTGTGTGTGTGTGGTGTGTGTGTGTGTGTGTGTCCGTGAGTGCGTCTGTATATCTGTGTGAAAGAAAAACGCACACTCACACACACACACACACACACACACACACACACACACTCACTCACACACATACACAAACACACACACACACACACTCACACACACACACACACACACACACACACACACACACACACACACACACACACACACACACACACACACACACACACACACACACACACACACACAGGGTCCCACCCTTCCCCTCCAAAAAGACAGCCTATTTCAGGGGAAAAGATCATCATTATACTTATATTCAGCAAACATCTCACCCACTTCTCTACACCCTTGATGTGCTCTCTACATTTTGTGAGAGAGAGTGGTGTGATTGCCTAGAGGTAACGCGTCCGCCAAGGAAACGAGAGAATCTGAGCGAGCTGGTTCGAATCACGGCTCAGCCGCCGATAATTTTATTATTTTCTCCCCCTCCACTAGACCTTGAGTGGTGGTCTGGACGCTAGTCATTCGGATGAGACGATAAACCCACGGCAACAAAAGGGTTGTTCTTGACAAAATTCTGTAGAAAAATCCACTTCGATAGGAAAAAGAAATAAAAACTGCACGCAGGAAAAATTCAAAAAATGGGTGGCGCTGTAGTGTAGCGACACGCACTCCCTTGGGAGAGCAGCCCGAATTTCACACAGAGAAATCTGTTGTGATAAAAAGAAAAACAAAATACAGAATTTACTCTTGCCAAACGGGCCTTAGATCTGTGAGGGAAAGAAGCTGTTCTCTATCTGTGTGTGTGTGTGTGTGTGTGTGTGTGTGTGTGTGTGTGTGTGTGTGTGTGCGAGGGGGCGGGGGGGAGATGCGTATGTGTGTGTGTGTGTGTGAGAGAGAGAGAGAGAGAGAGAACACAGTACATATATCACATAGACATAAACCATAAATGTTGCAATATTAATATGCAAATACTGATGGATACACATCGCTCTGCACTAGACCACTTAAGCTGGCATTTGTTTATGTAACAAACACACACCCGCGCGTGCGCGCGCGCTCTTTACAATAACGCGTCAATCATACACAAAGCACACAAAACACACACACATACAAACATAAACGCGAGTGCGCGCGAGGCGCACACACACACACACACACACACACACACACACACACACACACACACACACACACACACACACACACACACACACACACACACACACACACACACACACACACACACTCATGCATGCATGCACACACACATGTACACCCACACTGAGTATGAGAATACAGTATCGGAATGAAGAACTATATATGATCAAAGAAGACTACTCACTTGCGTAGCTTTCGTCGGCAATCTATATACTTGAAATTATAGATAAACCTACCATTCTAACTATTTCGTCAACATTGTGACAATCGCTGCCTATTTCAAAGAAGAATCATTAATTTTATGTCTTCAACAACGTCAGAGCTATTTCGCTCATAATCATCAGAATCGAAAAAAAATGTAACAGCTTTGCCATACGTCTTGGGTTTGCAATTATGGATTTGATAGATAATTACAGCGTTGTAGAGGTTCATCACAAGACTGGTCTTAATTCATTATTGGATAACCTTTTCCACTCGTTGCCATAATTAACAGGCTGCCATATCTTGGTCGTAAACTGTATATTGCAGTTCTTTGACTTTGAAAAAGCCTTCGATCTGATTTCTCAAGGAAACGCTTGTATAACAGAAGAACTACACAATGGTGAATTTATTGGTTGTGTAATACGTGTACATAACAATGTGGAGATATGAGTTAGAAAAAGAAACATTCTCAAAGGATCTAAAAAAATCTTTCAGGAGTAAACCAAGGCAATGTTTCTTCCCCGACTTCTTTCTTTCTCTTCCGTCGACACAGAATATATCTCTATCACACACACACACACACACACACACACACACACACACACACACACACACACACACACACACACACACACACACACACACACACACACACACACACAATTTTTTTTTAAATAAACGAGAGGAGAAACAGGAGACCTTGGTAAAAAAAATTAAAAAAAAAAAAAAAAGGTATGTGTGTGTGGACGAGAGGTGGGGGTGGTGGGTGGTAGATACTGACAAAGAAGGGAATGAAAACGAAAATAGGACGATGGTGAAGAAGAAGAAGAAGAAGAAAAAGAAGAAGGAAGAGTAAACACACACACACACACACACACACACACACACACACACACACACACACACACACACACACACACACACACACACACACACACACACACACACACACACACACACACACACACACACACACACACAAAATATTTAAAGGAGAAAAAAAGATGAATGAGAAGAGGAACGGAACGGAACGGAACGGAATGGAATGGTTTATTCACATATAGGCCTCAGCCCCACGTGAAGGGGTTCACATGAACATTGTGCAAACAAGTATAAAT
>NC_134891.1:21852506-21855006 GCF_041734735.1 Babylonia areolata
CGCCGTTCTTTCTCTGTCTCTGGACCTTGCAACTGGAATGAACTTCCTCTTTCGCTTCGTCAAGTCTCCGCACTCAGCTCTTTCAAGTCTGGCCTTAAAACCCACCTCTTCCCAAAATAGCCCCCCTTCCCTGCCTCTTCCTTGTCTTCAGTTTCTCCAGTTTTAGAGTAATGCATGCATGTGAATGACTGTTGCGAAAGCGCGTTGATTTGTCTCTGCACAAGATTCAGCGCTAAATAAATACTATAATTATTATCATTATTATAAACGCGATCTGATCCTCCTCCGTCAGTTTGTTTGTGCACCAGTCAACCCTAACCTTATTTTGTTCATCATTCCGGTTATGCAAGTAATGGGGGACCCAAGGGGCGCAGTGTTTTCGAACACCAAAGTTTCAGTTTCAGTTTCAGTTTCTCAAGAAGGCGTCACTGCGTCCGGACAAATCCATATACGCTACACCACATATGCTAGGTAGATGTCTGACAGCAGCATAACCCAACGTGCTCGTCAGGCCTTGAGTGCATGCTTATTATTATACTTGTGTACCTATCAGGGTGGATTTCGTTTTACAGAATTTCGCCAGAAGACAACACTCTCGTTGCCATGGGTTCTTTTTCAGTGCGCCAAGTGCGTGCTGCACACGGGACCTCGGTTTATCGATTCATCCGAAAGACTAGACGCTCAGTTTGATTTTCCAGTCAAACGTCGGAGAAAGAGCGAGAGCGGGATTCGAACCCTGCTCCTCACGGACTCTGTATTGGCAGCTGAGTGTCTTAACCATTCTGCCCCCTTCCTCCTGACACCAAATTGATCATGTATAATGGCATTGATACTTCCCATTGAAACGTTCATTTTTACTCTCTGTTTTATCAAAGGTATCATTGGACTCCCCTCAAAAACATTATCTTCTATGGCTTGACGGGCGCAATAGCCGAGTGGTTAAAGCGTTGCACTTTCAATCTGAAGAGTCCCGGGTTTCAATTCCGGTCACGGCGCCTGGTGGGTAAAAGGTGGAGATTTTTCCGATCTCCCAGGTCAACATATGTGCAGACCTGCCAGTGCCTGAACCCCCTTCGTGTGTATACCGCACGCAGAAGATCAAATAGGCACGTTGAAGATCCTGTAATCCATGTCAGCGTTCGGTGGGTTATGGAAACAAGAACATACGCAGCATGCACACCCCCGAAAACGGAGTATGGCTGCCTACATGGCGGGGTAAATAAACAGAACGGTCCTACACGTAAAATGTTAACTGTGACATGTTTGTCTCAGTAGGTAGGTGTGCGTGCCTGAAATCTGATTGAATGACACAGGAAACGAATGATGAGCGCCCAGTGGCAGACGCCAGTTGGCTCTACCCAGGTAAGCAGTCTGTTGTGTAAATGACTCTGTGTTTGTAAAGCGCTTAGAGCTCGGTCTCCGACGTAGGATAGTCGCTATATAAGTATCCATATCAATCTATCTATCTATCAACCAGTCAATCGTAAGGATGGTTACTCACGACCACAATGTTCATCATCTTCGAACACTGATCTCCCAAACTTCATTCCTTCAAAACCAATTTGAAGGCTGTTGTTCTTCATGGAGACTGCCTGCTGCTAAAACAATGTGACAAAGCATTTTATAGAACGATTTTCTCCTGCAATGGATCATAGCAGGAAAACCACACTGTCAAAGGCGGCCACATTTCCTACAAGAGGGAGGGCCATTACCGTCACTCTCCCAGTTTGTGCTGTTCCTGAGCAGAACAGGTTTACGGGAATGGCGTGATGTTTGACATCATAGCTGTGACATCATTGCTCTGTTATATGACGTATTAAGTATGGTTCTATTGGGTTTTTTCTTCTGTCTTTGGCTGCATCATGATCCCCCTCGTTATCTTCTTGCTCCCCCCCCCCCTCTCTCTCACTCTCTCTCTCTCTCTCTCTCTCTCTCTCTCTCCCTATATATATATATATATATATATATATATATATATATATATATATATGTGTGATAGTCGTGTCCGACTATGACCATCAGAACAGCAGAGGAGGCAACTGCTGTTCCGACTATTTGGGCTAAAATTTGATTATAATGGAGAGTGTCTTGCCCAAGTTACATCCCCACTCTCTCGGCCATGAGGGTTTTAGGACAGTCGGCGTTGGGATGGTTCCCAAAGGCCAACTAGCCCACAAGGCTGCAGCACTAAGAGCCAGTGCAATTTTGCCTCATAGTTTGAGAGTCATAGTCCTTCACAAAAGACTAAGCTGTAAATGGTTTCCCAGTGACTGGAGAAACCATTGATAATACAGCTCTCACTTTGCTGCTGGCCCAAATGTAAACTTATGTCAATCTGTGATATAAGCCGAGTGTTGGGCCTACATATATGCAGACAAATATGTATAGATAAAGATTTGTCTCCATGTCTCTATGTACGACACTGTCTTCGTCTGTTCTCTCTGTTAAGGATTTCTTTTCTGTCTGTCAGTCTGTCTGTCTGTCTGACTGTCTGTCTGTC
>NC_134891.1:21867506-21875006 GCF_041734735.1 Babylonia areolata
GACACGGGCACACACACACACACACACACACACACACACACACACACACACACACACACACACACACACACACACACACACACACACACACACACACACACCACCTCCTACCCTCCATTCCTAGTGTCTTTTCCTCGTCACCACCACCCACCCCACCTTCCCCCTCTTTTTCTTTTTTTTCCTTATTTCCTTCCCCCCCACCCCCTTTTGTCGTGCGTCTTTAAAGAATTCAAATTGATCTTCATGTCCCCGAGTCGAACGTGAACTCGGGCTTGTGTGTGTGTGTGTGTGTGTGTGTGTGTGTGTGTGTGTGTGTGTGTCTGTCTGTCTGTCTGTCTGTCTGTCTGTGTCTCTGTGTGTGTGTGTGTGTGTGTGTGTGTGTGTGTTCGTGTGTGTGTGTTTGTGTGTGTGTGTGTGTGTATGCGTGCAAATGTGTTTGTGTGTGCGTGTGTGTGTGTGTGTGTATGTGCGTGTGTGTGTCTGTGTGTGTGTATGTCTGTGTCTGTGTGTTTGTAGCGGAAGGGAATAGGAGGAAGTGGGGGGGAATGGGGGGGGGGGGTTGGTGCTGAGACGGGGGTGTATATGTAAGAGACAGAGAGACAGACAGACACAGAAAGAGACACAACGAGAGCGAGAGAGAGACAGAGAACGAACGAACTGTTTTATTCAAATAAAGGCCAAAGCCCCCTACTGAAGGGGTGTGACATAAGTACAAATACCACAATTATATCATCAACATAATACAACAGCAGAAGAAAAGATCATGATGTCATAATATTCAGTCTTTTCAAACATTTGTAAATATGAATAGCGAGTCCATTAGAGAGCAGATTCGGTTCTGGACGACAACAACACATTTGATCTAAAACTACAAGGATTATTATGATACTTATTAGGTTCAGTTAATTTCAATCTGAGGTCAAAAAGGCCAGAACACGTTGAGAGAGACAGAGACAGAGATTAAACCAGGTGTCATCCCGAACCACGTTTTATCATGAATGAATTGTCACAACTGTGGAGTGGAGTGGTGGCCAAGTGGTCACATACCCACCTAGAAAGCGTGAGAATCTGAGCGTGCTAGGTTCGAATCCTACATTCACCAGTATTTTCGGCCACTCTACCAGAGTTTCTTCTTCTTCTTCTTCTTCTTTTTCTTCTGGTTTCGTGGGCTGCAACTCCCACGTTCACTTGTACGTACACGAGTGGGCTTTTATGGATTGCTTTTGCTTCAGACTTGTGCAGAGCACGAACTGCTGATAACCAACACAGTTTTCTGCCTCCCTACCCGTAACAGGACGTCATGGATGCACCCACGCTCAAAGCATTGGCATCTCATCGATTACGTCATCGTCAGGAAAAGGGATAGGCAAGATGTACGTGTAACAAAGACCATGTGCGGCGCCGAGTGTTGGACAGACCATCGCCTTGTAGTCTCGAAGCTGAATATTCGAATCCAGCCCAAGAGACGCCCCCAAGGCCAGAAGGCTCCAAAACGGCTCAACATTGCTAAGCTGAATAACATCACCATCAAACAGTCCTTTGTGGAGCTGCTGGAAGATCGTCTGAAATCCGCCTCTCTGGACAACCAGAATGTGGAGTCTGACTGGAGGACCCTGCGTGAGCTGATCTATAGTACAGCTTCAGAGACCCTGGGACCCATGACCAGAAAGCACAAAGACTGGTTTGATGAAAAATGTGATGAAATCAAGCAGCTTCTGGATGAGAAACGCCGTCTGCATCAAGCCTGCCTGAGCAACCCAAAGTCCACATCAAAAAAGGATGCGTACGATGCCATCCGCAGGACTGTTCAGCAAAAGTTACGCCAGATGCAGGATAAGTGGCTGAGTGACAAAGCTGATGAGATCCAGGGATATGCTGACAGGCACGATATGAAGAGGTTCTATGATGCCTTAAAAGAAGTCTACGGCCCCACATCCTCAGGATCATCCCCCCTCCTCAGTGCAGATGGGAATACCTTGATCACCGAGAAGGAGAAAATTCTCGAACGCTGGGCTGAGCACTTCAACAGTGTCTTAAATCGCCCTTCCTCCATAAATGATGAAGCCATAGACCGTCTCCCACAAGTCCCCATCAACGAAGCACTGGACGATCCGCCAACACTTCTTGAGACCCAGAAAGCAATCCGTCTGCTATCCAGTGGCAAAGCACCTGGCTCAGACTCCATACCAGCAGAGGTCTACAAGGATGGAGGCACTGTGCTGACTGAGAAGCTCCATCAGCTGTACTCACTCATGTGGAAAGAAGAGACGATCCCCCAGGATTTCAAAGATGCATCTATCATTCACTTGTACAAGCGAAAGGGGAACCGGCAAGCCTGTGATAACCATCGGGGCATTTCCTTGCTCTCCATCGCAGGCAAGATACTTGCCAGGATCCTACTAAACCGCCTCACAGCACACCTTGACCAAGGTCATTTTCCTGAGAGCCAATGTGGATTCCGGAAAGAGCGCGGAACCACCGACATGGTGTTTGCTGCAAGGCAGCTGCAAGAGAAATGTCAGGAGCAAAATGCTGATCTGTTCTCCACCTATGTCGACCTCACTAAGGCCTTCGACACCGTGAGTAGAGAGGGACTGTGGAAGATCATGGCCAAGTACGGATGCCCTCGGAAATTTATTTCCTTGGTCAGCCAATTCCATGAAGGCATGCAGGCTCGAGTCCAGGACAGTGGCGAAACATCTGCTCCTTTTGCTGTCACAAATGGTGTCAAGCAAGGCTGCGTCCTGGCTCCAACGCTGTTCAGCCTCATGTTCTCTGCAGTGCTTACTGATGCCTTCAGAGATGGCGATGTTGGAATCGGCCTAAAGTACCGAACAGATAGCAAGTTGTTTAACCTCAGAAGGCTTCAAGCAAAAACGAAGGTCATGACAGACATCATCAGAGACTTTTTGTTTGCTGATGATTGTGCCCTCAACGCTGGATCTGAAGCTGACATGCAACTCAGCGTCGACAAGTTTGCCACTGCCAGCAGGAACTTCGGCCTTACCATCAGCACAAGGAAAACTGAAGTTCTCCATCAGCCAGCCCCAGGGAAACCCTACGTTGAGCCCAACATCACAGTCAACGGTCAGAGACTCAGTGCGGTGGAGCGGTTCACATACCTTGGCAGCACACTGTCACGAAATGCAACCATCGACGATGAAGTGAACGTCAGGATTGCAAGAGCAAGCGCAACTTTTGGCAGACTCAGTGCAAATGTCTGGAACAGAAGAGGCATTAGTCTTGAGACCAAGCTAAAGGTCTACAAAGCAGTAGTTCTCCCCACACTACTGTACGCCTGCGAAACTTGGACAGTGTACCAACGACATGCCAAGAAGCTGAACCACTTCCACACAACATGCCTCAGGAAGCTACTGAACATCAAGTGGCAAGACAGGACCCCAGACACAGAGGTGCTCGCAAAAGCCACCCTTCCAAGCATCTTCACCATCCTGATGCAGTCCCAGCTTCGCTGGGCTGGACACGTGGCGCGCATGCCAGACCATCGGCTGCCCAAAAGGCTCTTCTATGGCGAGCTGCAACAAGGGAAGAGATCACACGGAGGTCAGAAGAAGCGCTTCAGAGATACTCTGAAAGTCTCTCTTAAAGCGTTTGATATCAACCCTGACTCCTGGGAGGAATCTGCAGTGGACCGTGACAAATGGCGCGCTGCTGTGCACAAAGGCGCCAAGTTGTGCGAGGCCAACAGGACTGCTGCAGCTGTTCAGAAGAGGCAGGCCAGAAAGTCACGGGCAAACAAGCTCCCTGACAGTGCTATGCCTGTCTTTGTCTGCCCCAACTGTCAGCGAACATTTCGTGCGCAGATTGGACTATTCAGCCATCTGCGCATTCACAGATAGATTCATGAGCATCCTCCCCCCCACCCCACCACCACCCTCCCCCCATCCCCCAGCTGGATGACAACGATGGTCATCATCGATCTCTCGATGGACACACCACCACCACACGAGTGGGCTTTATGTGTATGACCGTTTTTACCCCGCCATGTAGGCAGCCATAACACCGTTTCCGCGGGTGTGCATGCTGGGTATGTCCTTGTTTCCATAACCCATGGCCCACCGAACGCTCACATAAATTATAGGATCTTTAACGTGCGTATTTGATCTTCTGCTTGCCGTATACACACGAAGGGGGTTCAGGCACTAGACTAGCAGGTCTGCACATATGTTGACCTGGAAGATCAAAAAAAAGAAATCTCCACCCTTTACCCACCAGGCTGAAAGCCCAACGCTTTAACCATTCGGATGACGGGCGCAGTAGCCGAATGGTTAAAGCGTTGGACTTTTAGTCTGAGGGTCCCGGGTTCGAATCACGGTGACGGCGCCTGGTGGGTAAAGGGTGGAGATTTTTACGATCTCCCAGGTCAACATATGTGCAAACCTGCTAGTGCCTGAACTCCCTTCGTGTGTATACGCAAGCAGAAGATCAAATACGCACGTTAAAGATCCTGTAATCCATGTCAGCGTTCGGTGGGTTATGGAAACAAGAACATACCCAGCATGCACACCCCCGAAAGCGGAGTATGGCTGCCTACATGGCGGGGTAAAAACGGTCATACACGTAAAAGCCCACTCGCGTATATACGAGTGAACGTGGGAGTTGCAGCCCACGAACGCAGAAGAAGAAGAAGAAGAAGAACCATTCGGCTATCGCGCCCGTCTATCAGAGTTTGAGTGGTGGTCTGGACGCTAGTCATACGGAGAAGACGATAGAGCTGAGGTCCTTGTGAGTGCAGCACGCACTTTGTGCACGTAAAAGGAGAGGGGAAAAAACGGTTAGAAAAGGGTTGTCTGTAGAACGAGTCACTTTGATAGTGAACTATATACATTTGCGGTACAGAAAGAGAAGAAGAAGAAAAAAAAACAAAAAGGTGGCGCTGTAGTGTGGCGACGCGCTCTACCGTTGAACAGCAGCCTGAGGATATGCTGTGACTAAAATGAATGCAAAACAAAACAGCAAAACAAAATCCAATCCAATCCAATCCAATGCAATACAATACAATACAATTCAATACAATACAATGCAATACAATGCAATGCAATTCAATAAAATACAATGCAATCCAATCTAATCCAATCCAATGCAAGACAATACAATACAATGCAATACAATGCAATGCAACACAACACAATACAATACAATACAACCCAACACAATCCAACACAATAAAATGCAATACAACCCGATACAATACGATACAATACAATACAATACAATACAATACAATACAACACAACGCAATACAATACAACACAATACAACACAACGCAACAACACAACACCATACAACACAACACAATACAATACAATGCAATGCAATACAATACAACACAACGCAATACAATACAATACAATACAATACAACGCAACGCAACACAACACAACATGCAATACAATACAACACAACGCAATACAATACAACACAACACAATACAATACAATACAATACAATACAATATATATAGAGAGAGGGACTGTGTCCGTGAAGAGTCCGTGTTCGATTCAACCTCACACCCTTTCTCCCGACATTGACTGGATAAACCAAACTGTATTTGTATTTGTATTTCTTTTTATCACATCAGATTTCTCTGTGTGAAATTCGGGCTGCTCTCCCAAGGAAGAGCGCGTCGCTACACTACAGCGCCACCCATTTTTTTGTAATTTTTCCTGCGTGTAGTTTTATTTGTTTTTCCTATCGAAGTGGATTTTTCTACATAATTTTGCCAGGAACAACCCTTTTGTTGCCGTGGGTTCTTTTACGTGCGCTAAATGCATGCTGCACACGGGACCTCGGTTTATCGTCTCATCCGAATGACTAGCGTCCAGACCACCACTCAAGGTCTAGTGGAGGGGGAGAAAATATCGGCGGCTGAACCGTGATTCGAACCAGCGCGCTCAGATTCTCTCGCTTCCAAGGCGGACGCGTTACCTCTTGGCCATTCACTCCACAAACTGAGCGTGTAGTCAGTCTGATGAGGCGATAAACGGAGGTCAATGATTGTGCAGCACACACACTCGGTGCACTTTCCACCCACGGTAACAAAACAGTTGCCTTCTGGCAACACATGACGGGCGCAATAGCCGAGTGGTTAAAGCGCTGGACTTTCAATCTGAGGGTCCTGGGTTCGAATCTCGGTGCACCTGGTGGGTAAAAGGTGGAGATTTTTCCGATCTCCCAGGTCAACATATGTATGTGCAGACCTGCCAGTGCCTGAACCCCCTTCGTGTGTATGCGCACGCAGAAGATCAAGTACGCACGTTAAAGATCCTGTAATCCATGTCAGCGTTCGGTGGGTTATGGAAACAGGAATATACCCAGCATGCACACCCCCGAAAACGGAGTATGGCTGCAAATATGGCGGGGTAAGTAAATAAAAACGGTCATACACGTAAAATGTTACATGTCCGTCTGAGTGTGTATGCGTGTGCGTCTGAAATCTGATTGAATGACACAGGAAACGAATGATGAGCGCCCAGTGGCAGCCGTCAGTCGGCTCTACCCAGGTAGGCAGCCTGTGGTGCAAATGTCCCCGTGTATGTAAAGTGCTTAGAGCTTGGTCTCTGACCGAGGATAGGCGCTATATAAGTATCTACATCAATCAATCAATCAATTATTCTGCTCATAGAAGAAATCCTCTTTGAAAGTGTATAGGTACACACACACACACACACACACACACACACACACACACACACGTGTGTGTGTGTATGATGCACTCAAGGCCGGACAATGCGCGTTGGGTTATGAAGCTTGTTTGGTCAGTCTTCTGCCTAGCGCTGAGATGTGGTGTAGCGTATATATATATATAATTGTATTGTATTGTATTTCTCTTTTTGTCACAACAGATTTCTCTGTGTGAATTTCGGGCTGCTCTCCCCAGGAAGAGCGCGTCGCTACACTACAGCGCCACCCTTTTGTGTGTGTGTGTGTGTGTGTGTGTGTGTGTGTGTGTGTGTGTGTTTCCTGCGTGCAGTTTTATTTGCTTTTCCTATTGAAGTGGATTTTTCTACAGAATTTTGCCAGGAAGAACCTTTTTGTTGCCGTGGGTTCTTTTTTCGTGCGCTGAGTGCATGCTGCACACGGGACCTCGATTTATCGTCTCATCCGAATAACTAGCGTCCAGACCACAACTCAAGGTCAAGTGGAAGGGAAGAAAATATCGGCGGCTGAGCCGTGATTGGAATCAACGCGCTCAGATTCTCTCTGACTTCCTAGGCAGACGCGTTTACCACTAGGCCATCACTCCATCTTACATATTACATATATATACATCTCTCTCTCTCTCTCTCTCTGTCTCTCTCTCTCTCTCTCTCTCTCTATATATATATATATATATATATATATATATCTATATATATATATATGGATCTATCCGAACGCAGTGACGCCTCCTTGAAAAAAAAAAAAAAAAGAAAGAAAGAAACTGAAACTGAAACTGGAACGAAACTGAGTCTGAGAGGGGACACGGGAAGGGGTCA
>NC_134891.1:21882506-21890006 GCF_041734735.1 Babylonia areolata
ATCCAACCAACCCAAGCTGAAGACTGGCAGAAAATGGAAAGTCAGGGAGGCAGTCAGTGCAGCGAAAGAAAGTCACAAGACGAAGGAAATAGTAGGACACAAACAAACCAGGGCCTGGGATCAACAAAGATGGAATGGTGGTCCAAGGCAAAGGGGAAAACAAAAAGAGACATGATCATACAGGAGATCAAGAAGGAAGAGGATAATAAAAGAGTCCAGAAGGCAGTCCAGCAAGGCCAGCAGGGGCAGTGGACAACATGGGAAAAAGCATTCCAAAGGAGCCTCAGCTGGAGCGACATGTGGAACATGGCCCCTCTGAGGATCAGCTTCATCCTCAGATCTGTGTACGACCTCCTTCCCTCGAATATAAACTTGGTGAAATGGGGGAAAGCAGATGACCCTGCATGCCCACAAACAGTGGAACATGTCCTCAGCTCATGCAAAGCGGTGTTAAGCCAAGGACGGTATGCATAGAGGCACAACCAAGTGCTGAAAGAAATTTCACACGTGGCGAGCACATCCCAAGAAGCACCCACACCACCAGAAGTTCCAGTAGAGTTCCTCTCTGCAGAAGGCAAAAAAGTCTGGCCAGGAACAGCTGTAACATCCAAAGCATGGAAACGTGGGCTGCTTGATGGTGCCGAAGATTGGGAATGCACAGTTGACCTATCAGAGGGGAAGAGACGCCCGGAAATCACCAGCAAGAGCGGCATGAGACCTGACATAGTACACCACTCCTAGGCAACGAAACAAGCGATTCTGATTGAGCTCACTGTGCCATACGAAAGCAGAATGGAGGAAGCCCACATCTACAAGACCGAGAAGCATGCTGGTATAGCCAGCAGCCTGAGAGAATCTGTCTTCCAAGCCAAAGTCCTCGCCATAGAGATTGGTCCAAGAGGGTTTGTAAGCGCATCTGCCTACAGCCTCATGAAACAGCTGTCGATTTCTGGCAGAGAGAGGACAAGGGCTCTCAAGGCAATGGCAGAGGCAGCAGAAAAGAGTTCCAGCTGGATCTGGTCAAGGGGAAATGAAAGTAAACTTCATAAGGATTAAATTTCCCTTCTCAAATTAGGCGTACGATGGTTCAGTGGCGAAACAGTCTGCCAGAAAGGTGACTGAATCCTGAAGTGGTGACCATCCTGTAGGCGCGGGTTCGAACCTGCTGAGGACCAGGTTGAAAATAAAAAATAAAAGGCGGCAATACACGGGCATCCAGGAGTCATGACCTGGGTGCGGCCCGGCCCCCTTAGAGCGTAAGGTGTTGACGGCCGAAACACTTCTCTACAGACCTTGTATTGTCCAGCTCTCCCTGGAGTTTCTTATCATTCCGTTTTCTTGCTCGACTCACAACATGATCTGTCCGCAGCCATCTCACGACTGTACACCTTTATGCTTCTCTCTCTCATGTACAGACACAGAGAGAGAGAGAGAGAGAGTGGGAAAGACAAAGAGTACGCGCGCGCCGGTGTGTGTGTGTGTGTGTGTGTGTGTGTGTGTGAGTGTGTGAATAAATGCACAATTATTATGTATTCGTGTGTCTCTACCGAAACTAACATAATGACCATCTTCCATACTGTGTGTGTGTGTGTGTGTGTGTGTGTGTGTGTGTGTGTGTGTGTGTGTGTGCAAGTGAATGCATGTTTTTGTTGTTGTTGTTGTGTGTGTGTGTGTGTGTGTGTGTGTGTGTGTGTGTGTGTGTGTGTGTGTGTGTGTGTGTAAGTGAGCGTATGTTTATGTTGAATGTGTGTGTGTGTGTGTGTTTCTGTGTGTGTGTGTGTGTGTGTGTGTGTGTGTGTGTGTGTGTGTGTGTGTGTGCGTGCGTGCGTGTGTGTGAGAGACAGTGTGCTCGCGCGTGCGTTTACACGCATATGTCTGTGTATATCTTATGGATTCAAACGAAATACGTTTTATACATATACAGACAGACAGGAGATAGACAAACAGATTTACATACAGACAAAAGAGATAGACAAACACACATTCAGACGCACTGAGAGATAGATAAACATATATACAGACAGACAACTGATAGACAAACAGATATACAGACGGACATGAGATAGAAAAACAGATTCAAAGACAGACAAGAGACAAACAGATATACAGACGGACTGAGAGATAGACAAACAGATATATTCACAGACAGGAGATAGACAAACAGATATACACATAGACAAGAAATAGACAAACAGATATGCATACAGACAGGAGATAGACAAAAGATATACACACAGACAACTGATAGAGAAACAGATATACAGACGGACATGAGATAGAAAAACAGATTCAAAGACAGACAAGAAATAGACAAACAGATATGCATACAGACAGGAGATAGACAAAAGATATACACACAGACAAGACATAGACAGATATACAGACAGACAAGAGATAGACAAACAGATTTACAGACAGGAGATAGACAAACAGATATACAGACAGACAGGAGATAGACAAACAGATTTACAGACAGGAGATAGACAAACAGATATACAGACAGACAGGAGATAGACAAACAGATATACACATAGACAAGAGATAGACAAACAGATATACAGACAGACAGGAGAGAGACAAACAAATATACAGACAGACACGAGACAGACAAACAGATATACAGACAGACAGGAGAGAGACAAACAGATATACAGACAGACACGAGATAGACAAACAGATATACAGACAGACACGAGACAGACAAACAGATTTACACACAGACAAGAGATAGACAGACAGACAGGAGATAGACAAACAGATATACAGACAGGAGATAGACAAACAGATATACAGACAGGAGATAGACAAACAGATATACAGACAGACACGAGACAGACAAACAAGATATACAGAGACAAGGGGCTTGTGAGGCCCATCCTAGAATATGCTGCGCCAGTCTGGGACCCCCCGGCAACAGTATCTCACAACCAACCTGGAGATGGTACAACGCAGATCAGATCAGCTCGGCGAATTATGCATGACTTCCGCCCTACCACCACCAGAGCAACCGAGCTTGTCCCAGCCAGGCTGGAACTCGACCCCCTCAGTCAAAACAACTGCAGCCAAGGCCACCATGATGTACAAGATCATGGGTGGTTTGGTCACGGAGGTGGCTGCCCCGGGAAGGTACTCTATACTGCGGACGAATAGACCTGTCCGAGGCCACCCAGAGAAACTAGTTACAGGTACCCCGGCCTTCTCCCGCACTGACTCCCACAGACACTCCTTCTTCCCTTCCGCTGTCCGCCTGTGGAACCAGATTCCAGACCATATAATCTCAGCCATTTCCCCCTCAGTCATTCAAGTCAGACCAGGACTGAGACCTGGCTGCGAGCCTCAGGCTTAGTATAGCTACAGGACAGGGGTGTGTTTTTTGTTGTTGTTTTTTTTTTGGGGGGGGGGTTGTTTTGTTTTTTTTGGTTTTTGTTGTTGTTGTTGTTGTTGTTGTTTTGTTTTGTTTTGTTTTTGTTTTGTTTTTTTGTTTTTTGGGGGGGGGCGTTTTTGTGTGTGTGTGTTTTGTTTTGTTTTTTTCTTGTTTGTTTTTGGGTTGTTTTTGTTGTTGTTGTTGTTTTTTACTGATGCTGTGTGGGGCCCGGGTTCCCCTGACTGAACTAGGGGGGCTTAACGGTCGCACACAGATATAGGTCATCTAGAGTGCACCCCCCTATTGTGGATTGTTGCCATGTATAGGGATTACCACAGGACCATAAACAAGACAAGACAAGACAAAGCAGACAAAAGAAAGACAAACACATATGCACACAGACAGGAGACCAGCAAACTCGTCACCACTCGCCCTCCCACCCCACCACCATTAAAGGGGGATAAACAACGCCGAACAGTCATGTCTTTTATCTGGAGTGTGTCCCCTTTACACACTTCGTGTGTGTGTGTGTGTGTGTGTGTGTGTGTGTATGGTGCGTGTGTGTGTGTATGAGATATATATATATATATATATAGAGAGAGAGAGAGAGAGAGAGAGAATGTGTGTGTGTGTGTGTATGAGTGTGTATGTGTGTGTGTGTGTGTGTGTGTGTGTGTACGTGTGCCGTGTGTGTGTGTGCGCGCGCGAGTGTGTGTGTGTGTGTGTGTGTGTGTGTATGGTGCGTGTGTGTGTGTGTATGAGATATATATATAGAGAGAGAGAGAATGTGTGTGTGTGTGTGTATGAGTGTGTGTGTGTGTGTGTGTGTGTGTGTGTACGTGTGCCGTGTGTGTGTGTGCGCGCGCGAGTGTGTGTGTGTGTGTGCCTGTGCTTCACTAATCAGATTCATGTAGCTTTGGTATCTGGGTTTGTTTTCTTCTGTTTATTATTGCAGCCCAATCGTGAGTGAAAGGGATGTACTGAAAAGTGAATCGATCCCGGAAAATATTGCGAGAACGAGGCAATGCCATACAGCAACGCCAAGCATACGTGATAAACTTTACTTACTAACAAGTCGTTTGATTTTCGTTTTCGTTTGGACTGGAAATATAGATGAACAATATGCTTTTATTTTTCCTTCAGTGTCGTTGCATACTGCCCACTGCATAGATAATTATGCATGTGATATTCCAAACTTACCCTCCTAGAATCAGTCTGTATTGTTTGCATTGATGTACTATGTAAAGAAACTGGAAAGATATAAAAAGACGTGTGTGTGTGTGTGTGTGTGTGTGTGTGTGTGACTGTGTGTGTGACAGAGACAGAGACAGATACAGAGAGACTGAGATGTCTTCACATCAACGTATATTCACTAGAAGTGTTATTAGACGGTGTGAGCGTGTCATTGTGCGCGCGTGTGTATGTGTGTGTGTTTGTATGTGCGTGCGCGCGAGCGTTTGTATATGTGTGTGTCTGTGTACATATCTGTGTGTGTGTGTGTACTAGTGTGTATGTGAGTGTGTGTGTGTGTGTGTGTGTGTGTGTGTGCGCGCGCGTGCGTAGGTGCGTGTCCGGTATGCATGTGCGAGTGCAGTTGTGTGTGTGTATGTGTGTGTGTGTGTGTGTGTGTGTGTGTGTGTGCATTTATGTGTGTGCGCGTGCATGCGTCTTTGAAGTGGCAGGATCACCACAGTGTTTGTCAGTGCTCAGGTTGAGATCACCAACTACTTGCAGCAATTAACAGTCAACTATAACACACACGGCTCAAAGGTTATTAAACACTCACTCAAAACCATTTCACCATTCGTCCAAACAGAAGGGAGGGAAAAACACACAACATAAGTCTGTGCCTTCTTTTCATCTGAATATATTATTGATACTCAATTCACACCCGACACATGACAAGACAACCTCTCGATCCTTGGAACAAGAAACACTTCTGTGAAAATAATAATAATAACATTTTTTTTTTTTTTTTTTTTGTTTGTTTCAAAGCCTTCTTTAAGCATACAGGCCCAAGAGTACCCCCACCCCCCACCACACCCCCCACTCCCACCCTCCTTCCCCTCCTCATCCTATGTTTTCTTATAATGTCATTCGCAGGAGACTGGTTAAAAAAACATTTTAATAAAAGAAAAAAGAATGTACGTGATACTTGACCAATCCATGTGCACAATACACGGAAGACACATACACAAAAACAAAAAAAAAGTACACTCCTCACACTAGGATGCAAGAAAAAGATAAAATTGAGAAAAAAGTACTACTGTTGTAAGTTTAAGTGGAGACCCCCTCGTCCTACCTTTTTCTTCTTTTTTTCACTAGATAACCAATACAACTAAATTAAATTAAATTAAATCAAATTAAATTAGATTAAATTAATCAACTTTCCGGGGGTGGGGGGGTGGGGAACAGCAGCAGAAATTTGACTATGAATAAATCAGTCATACATACCCCCAACCACTCAAAAAACAACAATATAATAATGTCTTATACATAATTTATATATATATATATATATATATATATATATATATATATTACCAGATAACAATAATGAAGCAGAAACAATTAATACTTATCTTCCAGGCAGTACAGATACAGATTTTTTTTAATTAAAAAAAAAAGCTAACGACCTCTTTTTCAAAACATACTATCAGTGCATAATTGACGTAAAACTGTTTCAAACTATATTCTACACAGATCCATTTTTCTCATCGATTTTTCTTTTTTTTTTGTCACGCAAGACGCAAGTAACAGTTCATAGACAAAGAAGCAACATCATGAACTTCTTCTTCTTCTTCTTCTTCTTCTTCTTCTTCTTTTCTTTCTTAACAAAACAAAAAACACCGTGAAAATGGAGTGACAAAATACAACAAGAATACGGAAACACAACAATAATACCAAACAGAACAATGACTGATTTCTTGAAGAGAAACAATTACCACGCTCCTAGTTCAAACAACGGAACGACAGTATATAACAGTACGAAAATGGCCAGCCAAACAGAGCATTGATTTCTGGAAGATAAATAGATATCATGCTCCAAAATTAAAAACAATGCAACGATAGTATTATAACAGTACGAAAATGGCACAAAAGGAAATTACATCCATAAAGAAAAGAAAAGAGACGACACCTTTTCAGCAGTACAAAGTATTTTTAAGCACCTAGTAATGAATTACTTTTTTTTTCAACTGGCCGTAAGATATAAGGGGGTGGACAATAAAAGCAGTTGACCTACGACTATACATACTGTAGTAGCTAAAGACTTAAAAGCGGACTGGCTAAAGGAAAGCGAGAACAAATAATTATTATTCTTTTTTTTTTAACATCTGGTTTACTCCACAAAGGCTAAATGATTGCAGTCATCTGTCAGTTCTCTGTTCAAATGGTCGATTTTGTACCGCTGAACAAATTGAAAGGTCCATTCTTTCTCTCTGTTTAAACCGCCCATTGAGTCGGAATGAATAAACAATGCGGCCTTGCAGGCGAACAAATGATTAACAAAGAGATAGCACGGCGCTTTTTTTTTTTTTTTTTTTTTTTGCTTTTTTTAAGGAAGTGTCTGGGTTTGTTCCATCCAATGTACCTGTTATTTACCCGTGTACTTGCTGAATCGGTAGCATAAGCAGCCTTGACGAAGTTGTGTACCTTTTGATTGGAGAGTTACCACTCTTTTACTGTTTTGCTCATTGAGTCATTTCCTTGACGGTACAGAGTTTTCACTGTGAACTGAGCTTAACGTGGACTGAATGGTATGACCAGAATCAAAATAACTTCAACTATGTATGAGAAATAAAGTGTACTGGTGTTGTGACAGTAAAGATTACATTTATTTTCACTGCGAAATAATTGTAACTCTCTCTCTCTCTCTCTCTCTCTCTCTCTCTCTTTGAAAAGCGTTGTAACGCTGAATAGATAACTCTCTCTCTCTCTCTCTCTCTCTCTCTCGTACTGATTATGCCAATTCTCTTCTTGATGACATCATTTGACAATCTTCTTCAAAAACTCAAGAAAATCCTAAACTGTGCTGCACGGCTAACATTTAGAACACCCAGACAAAACCATGAAATCTTTTATTAACTATTATTCTTGAGAAACTACACTGGCTGTCCATCTCGCACGTGATACAA
>NC_134891.1:21892506-21902506 GCF_041734735.1 Babylonia areolata
TCAACGTGTGCAGTGCGCACTGTGTCATAAAGAATACTTATACTGTGAATCAATTCACAAACACAACTGATGTCGTTTGCACTAGCTGTATGCCATGTGATGTCCAAAATTATCGCCTTCAAATTCTGACATGTCCCCTTCCTTCCTTCCTTCCTCAACGGTACATCCTGACATTTCCCCTTCCTTCCTCAATGGTACATCCTGACATATCCCCTTCCTTCCTTCCTCAATGGTACATCCTGACATGTCCCCTTCCTTCCTTCCTTCCTCAATGGTACATCCTGACATATCCCCTTCCTTCCTTCCTCAATGGTACATCCTGATATGTCACCTTCTTCCTTCCTCAATGGTACATCCTGACTTGTACCCTTCCTTCCTCAATGGTACATCCTGACATATCCCCTTCCTTCCTTCCTCAATGGTACATCCTGACATATCCCCTTCCTTCCTTTCTTCCTCAATGGTACATCCTGACATTCCCCTTCCTTCCTTCCTCAATGGTACATCCTGACATGTACCCTTCCTTCCTCAATGGTACATCCTGACATGTCCCCTTCCTTCCTTCCTCAATGGTACATCCTGACATGTCCCCTTCCTTCCTCACTGGTACATCCTGACATATCCCCTTCCTTCCTTCCTCAATGGTACATCCTGACTTGATCCCTTCCCTCTTCCTTCAAGCTTCCTGTCACTCTCTGGTTTCACACACACACACACACACACACACACACACACAAGATCTACATTACACAAGTCTTTCCACATGATTTGCACTATTTCTCTGTATAACGGACTCTTTTGTGCATATATACATATCTGTGCATTGCACGACTGTATTGATTGGTCTCGCTCACAACACTGTCTGCGCTTCATCACTACAATTAACCAACATGCCCAGAAACTTCTGTATGCTTACAAGCTTCTGTATCACAAGCCTTTGCACACAGGTGTGAATCGGGTACGGAAAACCAATCGGGTGCAGAAAACCAATCACTGAAAAACAGCAGCATTTTTTGAGTCATTCGCTTTATGAAATACTACGTATCGTAATAAACTCGCAAATCATAAAAAAAATCAATACTCACTGTACAACTGACAGCAACCAGTCTTCTTCAACAACAAGAAAGAGACAGGTTTGCAACGTAAAAAAAAAAAAAAAAAAAAAAAAAAAAGGTACAGCATTTCTTATCAATAAAGACAACAAGGAGTATGATGTGGTTTAGTATTCAAATGAAAACAAATGTATACAAAAGAAAATATAGAAAATAAAAGCAGAGATAGGCAGCAAAGGAAACTAGTGGGGTTTTTTATGAACAACCAACAACAACAAAAAAAACTGTTGAATCGCAATGTTTTGCCAGACACCAAGTAAAAAGTATTTACAAATAAGAGAAAGTTATACTGACCAGTTGATCGATCAATATTCAATATTCGTGTTGCTTATAGTCCAGCCGACCGCACAAGGCCATATCAGGATTGTCAAACCATACAAACGCTCAACCGCGTCAACAAAAACTAATCAAAGTTTCTTGGAGGAAAAAAAAAAAAAAAAAAAAAAAAGGCTTAATCATTACTCCAGTTCTATATTAAAACATTAGAAAAATGATACTTCAATACTAAATATAATACCGCATATGCATACGCATCATATCCAACAGAAGCATGGTATTACGGAGCACAACCATCTCGAAAAGCAATGTTAAGACTGGGAGATGCCTAAAAACCCCAGGACACAACCATTTTCGTCAGATTTTTTTATACAGCACGCGCAATCACAGAGGATCGCCTCACACAATACATCACGAAAAGAATCATGCCAGTAAACACAAACAGCATGCTCAAAAAAAGAAAAAAAAAAAACAAAAAAAAAATCATGTCAATCACACACAAAGCACACTGTCCATCTAAAACACACGGTGTCGTTCGAACCAGAATTTTGATTACTTTCATATTTATCCTTGTCAGAATCTTAATAATCATTGATTCTTTTGACGGGCGCAATAGCCGAGTGGTTAAAGCGTTGGACTGTCAATCTGAGGGTCCCGGGTTCGAATCACGGTGACGGCGCCTGATGGGTAAAGGGTGGAGATTTTTACGATCTCCCAGGTCAACGTATGTGCAGACCTGCTAGTGCCTGAACCCCCTTCGTGTGTATATGCAAGCAGAAGATCAAATACGCACGTTAAAGATCCTGTAATCCATGTCAGCGTTTGGTGGGTTATGGAAGCAAGAACATACCCAGCATGCACACCCCCGAAAACGGAGTATGGCTGCCTACATGGCGGGATAAAAACGGTCATACACGTAAAAGACCACTCGTGTCCATACGAGTGAACGCATCCGTTTCTTGAGTCATCACAATAAATCCGTAAATACATCATTCCATAATCAGGACAGTAATGATTTTAGCCGAGCATCAGTGAGTGTTCATGCAGGTGTAGGTGGGGGTGTGCTGGGGGCATGGAAGGGTGGGGGTGGGGGGTGGGGGGAGGCAACATCAATGAATATATAGTCATGGATCAGAATAGGGGGGCGGGGGGGGAATCCAATTCGCCTACAGATTCCCATTTTGCCTACTCTTTTACCATGCCACCTCCCGCTAGTGGCCTCTTGAGAGTTTGACCCTTTGTCCTGATTCATCGATCCCTCACGCCCCGCTTCATCTTTTCTCTCTTTCTGTCTCTTTCTCTCAGTCTCTCTCTCTCTCTGTCTCTGTCTCTCTCTCACACACACACACACACACACACACACACACACACACGCACACACGCACACACACACACACACACATACTCAGTCCAATGAAGAAAGCGTTATTTTTTGTTGCCGTTTTTCTTAAACACACACACACACACACACACACACACACACACACACACACATACTCAGTCCAATGAAGAAAGCGTTATTTTTTGTTGCCGTTTTTCTTAAACACACACACACACACACACACACACACACACACACACACACACACACACACAGAAAACTGGGAATTGACGAATCGAGATCAACACACACAAACACACACACACACACTCAGTCTAATAAAGAAAGTGGGGTTTTTTGTTTGTTTGTTTTAGAACGCACACACACGCAAACACACACACACACACACAGAGAGAAAAGTGGGAATAGGTGAATCGAGATCAACACACACACACACACACACACACACACACACACACACACAAAACAAAAAACCTGGGGATAGGAGAATCGAGATCAATACACACACACACACACACACACACACAGTAGAGAAAACTGGAAATAGGCAAATCGAGATCAATACACACACACACACACACACACACACAGTAGAGAAAACTGGAAATAGGCAAATCGAGATCAACACACACACACACACACACACACACACACAGCAAACTGGGAATAGGTGAATACAAATCACAATTTAGTGATGGGTGAATCAGGATCAGGCGAATCAGGAAGAGAGGCAAATCGGGAAGACATCCCTAACACTGTCTGAACACGGATAGCAGAACACAGGTCAGTCACCTGCTCATCCACTATGGGGTCTATGATTGTGCCCAAATTGTGAATCTCCGCTTTGAGTGAACACACGAATCATGAGCAGTCGAACTCTTGCTACCATTCCAATCCACGGAAATTATACACTTTCCAAAAATCATCAGATACGGTAACAAACTCCAAATAAACAGAGGATCCAGGAATGTCTTTTGAAGCATGTTCTAAAACTATCCAATACATTTAAAAAAATAAGTAGAGTAACGTCTTGCACATGATGCAAAACTATCACATACATTTACAAAATAAGTAGAGGAATGTCTTATACATGATCTAAAACTATCAAACACTTTTACAAAATAAGTACAGGAATGTCCTGTATATGATCCAAAACTATCAAATACATTTTACAAAACAAGTAGAGAAATGTCTTGTAATTGCTTGTGACACAAAAACCTTCAAAATACATACACAAAATAAGCTGACAGAATCTGAATGTCTTGTACATGATCCAAATCTATCAAAATACATCCATTAGCACAAATAAGCAAAAGATTGTCTTGAAATCACTGTGCTCTGAATACAACACTACAACTAAATCGAAACAAACAAACAAACATACAAATAAATGTAATGAAAACTCACTGTAAGCACTGTTCTACAGTCCCTACAATAAACTGACAAGCCATGACAGTAGGTCTCAACAACAACAAAAAATTTTAAAAACCTCTTAAAATAAATCTTACATATCCCCGAGAATTCTCATCAACATACAATGTTTTTTGTTGTTGTTGTTTTTTTTGTTGTTGTTTTTGTTGTTGTTTTTTTTTTGGGGGGGGGGTTCCAAGATTTAAAAGTCACTGAAAACCAAATAAACATTCATTTTCGTAATTTTTTTTAATGGGATCAATCTAAAAGGAAACTGTCTGCATGAAAAGGTGAATACAGCTATATACTGCATTCAAAATCAGTTTGTTGCAACTAATGGATTTAAATTTCACTCCATGAAACTGATGGCTATGAATTTCTCTTGACGCAACAAACAGATACAAAATCCACTTGACGCAACTGATGAATATGAAAGTCACTCAATGCCACTGATAACAAATATATATGAAATTCACTCAATGTTCCGGACAGCTGATGGCCGATTCTTCTGATGCAACTGAATAATGATTCACCTGATGACCTGATGCAACTGAGTGATTCAACTGACGCAACTGGTGAATGATTAACGTGATACAACGGACATCTCATTCAACTAACGTAGCTGATGGCTCAATCTCCATGTGTTTCAATGATACCGTGGTAGAACAGCCACCACTGAACACCACCGAAGTGACTCAGCAGCAGTGCAGGGTCTCCTCTGGTGTGTGGCCTCCTGGCGACCTAACATCGATGGTTCCCTGTGGACTGCCGACGCTGGAACTTGCGACGGTCGAACCCGGGTGTGGCCGTGTATGCTGGGAATCTAAATGAGCGGCGTGGGAGTAATGCCACTGAAACGGTGCAGATGATGGGGCAGCAAAAAAAAATAATAATAATAAAAATAAAAAATGATACTGTGGTTACACTGCACTACTCCCATCGCACACATTCATCATCAAAGTGCTCATCACATTTACATCCTCATCAGTCCTCTCACCTCTCACACATTTCCCCTTCAATACATTTATAATACTATGCTAGCAAATGGACAGGCAGAAAGTACCGACAGATTTTTGTTAAAGATCTTTGTGATATGTCAAGTGCCTGGGGGTATATTTCCATCCGCCGAGGACTATGCTCATGGGGTAGAGAGACTGTTCTTAAATTTAACCAATGCCTCTTTTCTGTGGCAAAAAGGCCAGTCAGATGTTTTGCCTTATACTTTGTTCATAAATGGATGTAGGCCTTTTCAATATCCACATTAAGGCTTGTTACAGCCCACTAACCATCCGTCGACGGTTTAATCCGCTCGTCAGAATGATCATCGTTGTACTTGTGTAAAAATAGCATCATTTACCATCTCCGTCAGATTACAAAAAAATATATATATTATTCTCATTTTTGAAAAAAATTCTCCAAATACAAAAATTTCAGGACAATAAATCAGACAGGAAGGGGAGGTGGGGGAGGGGGTGGGGAAGAGGGGAGGGAGGGTGGGGAGGTGGTAATACAGGGGAAGGTCCAGGGGGAACAATGTGTTTTCCACATTTGTCTCTGTCATACCCATAGCAAAGCAGAACAAAATGCATCTGCTGAGGAAATTGATCCAAAAATAGCACTCAATACCAAACAGCAAACTGCCAGGTAAAATCTGTGTGTGTGTGTGTGTGTGTGTGTGTGTGTGTGTGCGTGCGTGTGCCTCATGTACATGCATGCGTGTATGTGTGCATGCAAATATAAACAAGTAAGCATACACGCAGGAATGTGCACAATACATGAGCAAAGTGTTAACCACTAAACATCATGACACAGCTGAAGTTTAATTAACATAAAAACATGAGCATGGCAGCCCTCTACCATTTTGACTTTGCCCACATTTCTCCAACCTGCTGACATTTTACAGAATCACGACCACCTGTCAATGCCCCACCGCAACCCCCACCCCCCCTACACCCCTCCTCATCCCAACCCCCCCCTCCCAAAATCCTCAACATCCTTCAGCACATGTGACAAAACCACGACAATACAACCACCATTACCACACACATCAAAGCTCTCCGTCTGTCTATACGTTACAAAAATTGTGAGCGAGTAGCATGCATAATCTGTGAGTTCCAAACTCTGAAATCTATGCACACAAACAACTGGACCATGAGCAATTCTCTGAACGGAAGCTGCTGGCAAGTGGCATCGGTAAGTTCCAAAAAATCCAGAGACAAAAGCAATTACATAGTTAGCAACATTCTGAATGGAAGCTGTGGGCAAGTGGCATCAGTAAGTTCCAAAAAATCCAGAGACAAAAGCAATTACATAGTTAGCAACATTCTGAATGGAAACTGTGAGCAAGTGGCATCAGTAAGTTAAAAAAAAATCCAGAGACAAAAGCAATTACATAGTTAGCAATATTCTGAATGGAAGCTGTGAGCAAGTGGCATCAGTAAGTTCCAAAAAATCAAGAGACAAAAGCAATTACATCATCAGCAACATTCTGAATGGAAGCTGTGAGCAAGTTGGTTCCAAAACTCTGAAACAAACATTCTGAAAAGAAGCTGTGTCTTCCTCACTGCTTTGTCTGTGTGAGACACGTGAGGCCGTTAACTCACTCAGTACGGCCAGTCCTCTCTTCTCCTCTACACAGACCCCTCGGATGTCCAGTGGGTGTCTGAATCACCCAACCTTTAGCTTCTGTCGTCAGAATTGTGGTATTCTTTGTCAACATTCACCTCTTCAGTATAAGAGCCTTCCGCTTGCAATATTTTGATGATGGTAATTGGGGTGAAATGCTGTTAACGTCGTCTCTTTCGCCGTTCGTATGGAGAGAGTTAAAATACTGATTGACTGCGCAATACATTCACATCCATTGCTCACGTACACCACATTCACCATATAAAAACATTTTAAAATACACAGATGATTATCTATGATATCAAACTCTTTATCTCAAACATCCCACTGTTGAGTTAAAGGGCTCAAACATAGGCTGCTAATGGCACAGTATAAGCTGATCACACGATACAGCATGTACGTACAAAAGAACATACAGCAGAAACAAGATGTAAAACTATCCAAGGAATGTCACTTCAGAAACAAGAGAGGCAAGGCCTTCAAGACTCACTTGTGATACACTTAAAAAAAAAAAAAATCTAATCGTTAAAATGTGTCCTGTATTTGTTATTATAAAGCTTCGCGTTAAAAAATAGAAAAAAGAAAAAAAAAGTCCTAACCAGATTCGAATTAAGTCCCCTAGCATTAATTACAGAGTAATTTCCCTTTTTTACTATATGCGCCAAAACGTTTGCAAAATAAATAAAACTTCCATGCTTAGCAAAAGAAGTTCCTGTTTGAACAAAAAAGGATAATAATGACTGCTCTTGTTGTTGGGTCAGAATATCAGATCAAAGTGCCAGGTTTAGAGAATACAAAAAATATAAATATAACAGTAAATGCAGTTTTCATATAATTAGGCTTCACTTTTTATTTTTTTGTGCCCATCCCGGAGGTGCAACATTGTTTGAAACAAGATGACTGGAAAGAACTGAATTTTTCCTATTTTTATGCCTAATTTGGTGTCAACTGACAAAGTATTTGCAGAGAAAATGTCAATGTTAAAGTTTACCATGGACACACACACACACAGAGAGACAACCGAACACCGGGTTAAAACATAGACTCACTTTGTTTACACAAGTGAGTCAAAAACAAAAAAGTCAGAAAACAAGCTTAAGTCAAAGTGGCGTTTCTTCAGCTGGTTGTTTATGCACAGGGAAGAGGACCGCTGTCTGGTTTACTCACAGCAGGTGCTGTTTATGAATGATTTAATATGAATTTTCATTTCCTATCAAACAGGTTTGTCTTCAAAAATTCAACCAGGGACACTTCTAGAGAATCATTAATTAATTCAATCTTTACTTAACACGCAATAAATACACACTGCATGCTGCATCTTGATTTAACATCTCCTCTGCAAACACTCACATGCACTGAAATACACGCACACAAAACACGGTAAGCATACACTGCATACTGCATCTTGATTTAGCGTCTCACACGCAACACTCACATGCACTGACATCCACGCACATAATATATAGTAAATACACAACCACATCTGAAGTCAGCGTCTCATCCACATCACCCATGTGTACTGATATACACGCACACTATGTACAGTAAGTACACCCCACTCCCACCCACCGCAATTAAAATGTAAAGAGTGTAACTGTCGTCAATATGGAGCTTAACAGGTGCCATCCTACGTATGTCGAATCAGAACTGGCACTACTGAACACCGCCAAAGTGACTCAGCAACAGTGCAGGGTCTCCTCTGGTGTGTGGCCTCCTGGTGACCTAACATTGATGGTTCCCTGTGGAATGCCGATGCTGGGACTGTGACAGACGAACCTGGGTGTGGACGTGTATGGGGGGACTCGGAATGAGCGGCGTGGGAGTAATGCCACTGAAACAATGCAGATGATGGGGCAGAGAAAAAAATAAAATAATAATAATAATAGAGTGTCGGCAGATTCATGGGGGGGCTGTTGTTTGAGGGACGTGGTGGCGGTCTCCACTCTGGGAGGGACGCTCACTCAGTGTGGCTCCGCGACTAAGCCATTATTGTCGTTAGTAGGGGGCTTAGTAGGTGGTGTCCTAAGTACGTTAAAACATAACAGGCACCACTGAACACTACCGAAGCGACTCAGCAGCAGTGCAGGGTCTCCTCTGGTGTGTGGCCTCCTGGCGACCTAACATCGATGCTTCCCTGTGGACTGCCGACGCTGAAACTGCGATGGACGAACCCGGGTGTGGACGTGTATGCTGGGAATCTAAATGAGCGGCGTGGGAGTAATGCCACTGAAACGGTGCAGATGATGGGGCAGCAACAATAAAAAATTAAATAAATAATAATAATAAGAGAGAGAGAGTGAGAGAGAGAGTGAGAATCTCCCACTGACGACGACTGTGAAGGAGGAGATCCAGGACCGTGCTGACATCTGCAGGGACCCCCTGCTGTTCAGTGTGTGTCTCCCTGACTGAAGCCTGTGTGTCAGTGAGACCAGAGGCACATTTTTCAAAGCATCACAGACGCATGTTAATGCGTTTTCAAAAGTCCTGCTGTGCTGTGCTGTGCTGTGCTGTGCTGTGCTATGACGTGGCATGCTGTGATGTGATGTGATGTGCTGCATTGTGACATGACAAGCTGTGATGTGATGTGACTTGACGTGACGTGATGTGATATGGCGTGACATGACGTGACATACTGCGAAGTGATGTGACGTGATGTGCTGTGACATGACGTGATGTACTGTGACGTGAGGTGACATGACGTGACGTGATGTGATGCGATGTGCTGTGATGTGAAGTCGTGTGAAGTCATGTGACGTGACGTGATGTCATGTGATCCGATGTGACGTGGCATGAAGTGACGTGACGCGATGTGCTGTTACAAACAAACTGGCATGCGTGTTGGTACGGAGCTCAAAGACCTGACCAGCTGCCTTTCTGATGATACACGTGCACAACATCTCTTGTCCAGTTTTTTGTGTTTTTTTTTCACCAGCCCGTGGACCTACGAAGTTGCCATGGTGATTCAGGTACACAATATACCAGTACGTCGTCATCTCCTGGCTGGGAGTCAACTGATTTTTGAAACACAGAAGAAAAAAAAAGTGTCCCAGATCCAGAACCCCCTTTACCAAAAAAAGTCCATGTCTTAATACCGAAATAAAGTAAAATACTCTCTCCACCCCAACCCCCGCGAAAAAATATTTTTGTTAAAAATGTGAGTCACAAAAATGCTAATACTAAAATCTGTATAATATCAAAATACTCCCATCAATGACATCTGTTTAAAACAATAACA
>NC_134891.1:21907506-21920006 GCF_041734735.1 Babylonia areolata
GTCCCGGGTTCGAATCACGGTGACGGCGCCTGGTGGGTAAAGGGTGGAGATTTTTACGACCTCCCAGGTCAACATATGTGCAGACCTGCTAGTGCCTGAACCCCCTTCGTGTGTATACGCAAGCAGAAGATCAAATACGCACGTTAAAGATCCTGTAATCCATGTCAGCGTTCGGTGGGTTATGGAAACAAGAACATACCCAGCATGCACACCCCCGAAAACGGAGTATGGCTGCCTACATGGCGGGGTAAAAACGGTCATACATGTAAAAGCCCACTCATATGCATACGAGTGAACGTGGGAGTTGCAGCCCACGAACACAGAAGAAGAAAAAGACTGCTGCAGCACACAGTCCAGCCTTACGAAATCCATTGATAATAGTGGACTGCTTTGCTTTTCCCCATGCTGTCAGGACCCAATGACAGCCTTCAGCAAAGCTTGCTCATCATAAACGGCCAGTTTTGGTGATGGACGTCCCCCGAAAACGGAGTATGGCTGCCTACATGGCGGGGTAAAAGCGGTCATGCACGTAAAAGCCCACTAGTGTACTAGTGACGTGGGAATTGCAGCCCACAATCGAAGAAGGAAGAAGGAAGGAAGGTGATGGACTTTTCACCACTTGTCATCCAGGTTCCCCACTCAACATGTTAAAATCCTCAAATGAGCCGCATTATTGCGTAAGCCGCAGAGGTTGAAGCTGGGAGAAAAAGTTGCGGCTTATAGACCGAACTTTATGGTATATATACGTGTATATGTATACATATGTTACAGCTCACAAACTGTTACAGCTCATTTTCTGTCAAACCTGTGAACAGTACAACTCATAAAATGTCAGTCGTATCAAAACAAATACTGTCAGCAGCTCACTGTCATATGGCTATTTCTTGCAAAACAACAGCTACTCTGTGATGAGAATATAAAACACACACACACACACACACACACACACACACACACACTCAAACACAGACACACACACATGCACACGCACACGCACACGCACACGACAGACAAAAGAACAACACACACACACACACACACACACACACACACACACACTCAGACACAGATACACACACACACACATTCACGCACACATGCACACGCACACACACACACACACACGACGCACACGACAGATAAAAGTACACACACATCGTTGTCATCCAGCTGGCGGATGGGGGGAGGGTGGTGGTGGGGTGGGGGGGGAGGGTGCTCATGAATCTATCTGTGAATATATATATATATATATATATATATATATATATATATATATACATATGTTACAGCTCACAAACTGTCAATCAAATTTAACGTCACAGCTCACTGAACTGTCAGTGATATAAATGTTACAGCTCATTTTCTGTCAAACACGCACATACACACACACACATTCACGCACACACACACATGCACACACACACACACAAGACACACACAACAGACAAAAGAACAACACACACACACACACACACACACAGATACACACACACACACACACACACACACACACACACACACACACACACACACACAGAGAAACCCCCCACACCACCCCCAACAAAAAGGGGCCCCAACTCACCCAGGGCGCTAAGAGAGTTCATGTTCTTGTAGTAGTAGAGACAGGCGTCCTTCAGCACGCAGTAGCGGCGGTGCCAGGTCTTGCGGCGGTTGCCCACCTTCAGCAGGTACCCCGTGCACTCCGGTCGTCGGATGTCCAGAGCCGGGAGCCCCACATTGTGGCTGCTCACGCTCACAAAGGAGTCCTTCTGCAATGAGCAGAGTCAGAGAATACACATCAGTCCACATTTTCAGTTTCAGTTATCAAGGACTCACTGCATTCGGACAAAATACTGTGGTTGCTCACACTGACAAAGCAGTCTTTCTGCAATGAAAACAGTCAGAGAATATTCATCTGTCTACATTTTCAGTTCCGGTTTCAGTTTCTCAAGTGACAAACGAGTCTTTCTGCAATGGACACAGTCAGAGAATACATCAGTCCACATTTTCAGTTCCAGTTTATCAAGGAGGATTCACTGTGTTCAGACAAATATTATGGCTGCCCACACTGACAAAGCAGTCTTTCTGCAATGAACACAGTCAGAGAATACATCAGTCTACATTTTCAGTTCCAGTTTATCAAGGAGGACTCAATGCATTCGGACAAATATTGTGGCTGCCCACACTGACAAAGCAGTCTTTCTGCAATGAGCAGAGTCAGAGAATACATCAGTCTACATTTTCAGTTCCAGTTTATCAAGGAGGACTCAATGCATTCGGACAAATATTGTGGCTGCCCACACTGACAAACGAGTCTTTCTGCAATGAGCAGAGTCAGGGAATACATCAGTCTACGATTTCAGTTCCAGTTTATCAAGGAGGATTCACTGTGTACAGACAAATATTGTGGCTGCCCACAGTGACAAACGAGTCTTTCTGCAAAGAACACAGTCAGGGAACACATCAGTCCACATTTTCAGTTCCAGTTTCAGTTTATCAAGGATTCACTGCGTACGGACAAATATTGTGGCTGCCCACACTGACAAACGAGTCTTTCTGCAATGAACACAGTCAGGGAATACATCAGTCCACATTTTCAGTTCCAGTTTATCAAGCTGCGTGCGATGGGTGGCGCTGCGCTCAGTGGCGACACAGTGTTTCGCAGGCTCATGCTTTTTAGTAATGTATACCCTTTTTTTGTTGGATGTTTTTATCTGTAAATATTGTTGTGCAATACACTATTGTCTTAACATGAGTATGTGTGTGTGTGGCGAGGGGGGTTGGGTGGGGGTGGGGGGGGGTTTAGTCTATCGTCAGCTATTGGGAATTCTTATTTGACTAGTTTTAATCTCTTCTTATGTTGCGCATGATGATTTTATGCTAGTGTTTACAACGAGCCTGTGACTTGCACAACTTAATTTCCATGTGGATTAAGAAAGCGTTTTTGATTGATTTGATTGATTGATTGACAAATCCATTTCTACTCTACACCACATCCGCTAAGCACATGCCTGACAGCAGCATCACCCAACACCCTTTGTCAGTCCTTGAGTACATGCATATATACATTTGTAAACCTATCAAGAGTGGACTTCATCTACAAAATTTTGCCAGAGGACTACTTATATTTATATATATACGATAGTCAGTCATGTCCGACTATGACCATCGGAACAGCAGAGAAGGCAACTGCTGTTCTGAATATTTGGGCGAGAATTTGATTATAGTGGAGAGTGTCTTGCCCAAGTTACATCCCCACTCTCTTGGCCAAGAGGGTTTTAGGACAGTCGGCGTTGGGATGGTTCCCAAAGGCCAACTAGCCCCCAAGGCTGCAGCACTAAGAGCCAGTGCAACTTTGCCTCCTAGTTTGAGAGTCATAGTCCTTCACAAAAGACTAAGCTGTAAATGATTTCCCAGATGACTACTACCCTTTTGTTGCTGTGGGGTCTTAATCAGTGCGCCAAGCGCATGCTGCACGTGGGACCTCGGTTTATCACCTCATCCAAATGACTAGTTGCTCAGTAGGAGGAGTTTGTATTATACTCCATGTTTGGTGATACATATACTTACCATGTCAAACTGATGCAAACTAGGCCTATCGGTTTGCTCTGCTTGGCCAAATTTCACGCGGCTAACAGTGAAAAGACGACCCGTCTTGCCCGGTCCGCTCTTAGCCAATCAAACGCCTCTAAAAGCTATAAGCACTGAATCATTCCTTTGGCCAAGGCTCTCCACGCCATCTTGTCAGGTTTTCGCTCTGTCTCGTCTTACGCTTTTTTTGGCTATTAAAGTATTCATTTGGCCTTATTTTGCTGCATGCGGCTTGTCTGTATATTATTCTTACATTCTGTGTACTCGTTTTTTTCCCAGAGAAACTTGGGAGAAAAGGTGAGAGAGAGCAGACCCTCACAGACACTGTAAATCTCTGTATCAGCAAGAGAACACAAATTCTTCTTGGTCAATGTTTGTCAGAGACATATTCAACAACACCGGCCTTCATCACATTTGGGAAAAAAACCAATTCACAGTAGCGTACACAAACTAAAGCATGTGATATCTCAAAATTTAGAGAAATGGATGTATTAAATACTTTGAACATAAAGGAGAAAAATCATCTAAAGCTTGCAGTTCAAAATACCATTGTAACAGATTACGAAAATTGAAACATTTCTTCAAAATATCTCAGATGCAAGACACAGACAAGCTTTAACAACACTGTCACTCACTCACAAACACACACACACACACACACACACACACACGCACGCACACACACGCACACACACACACACACACACACACGCACACACACACACACACATTTCTTTAAAATATCTCAGATGTAAGACAGACAAGCTTTAACAACAACAACAACAACAACCACCACACACACACACACACACACACACACACACACACACACACACACACAGAGTGATGAACACATTACAGAGAGACAGAGACAGAGACAGAGACCGAATCAGAGAAGAAGACGGATTACTGACCCTGTTCTTGGACCTGGCAGCAGCTTCTGATAAGGCCCCCACCCACCTGACAACACACCACCAACAACAGTCACCTCACAGCTTCCTTCATGTCCCTGTCAGCCACAACCATCTCTTCGGAGCAACAACACTTATTTAACTCTTTCACCACCAAGTACCTGTGTGAAAAACACTCCCCAGTCCCAAGTATTTCAAACTCGATGCTCTCAGTCACGCAATTTGGACCGAGTCAAAATGACAGAGTGGACTTCTTCACTTCACAGTATCTTAACTCTTTCACTACCAAGTTCCTGTGTGAAAAACACCACCCAGCGCAAATCATTCCAGACTCGATGCTCTCCATCTCACCATTCGGATCGTGCCAAAACAACGCCGTGGCCTTCTTCACTTCACAGTATCTTAACTCTTTCACCACCCAAGTTCCTGTGTGAAAAACACAACCCAGTGCAAATCACTCCAGACTCGATGCTCTCCATCTCACCATTCGGATCGTGTCAAAACAATGTAGTGGACTTCTTCACTTCACAGTATCTTAACTCTTTCACTACCAAGTTCCTGTGTGAAAAACACTACCCAGCGCAAATCATTCCAGACTCGATGCTCTCAGTCACACGATTCGGATCGTGTCAAAACAACGCCGTGGCCTTCTTCACTTCACAGTATCTTAACTCTTTCACCACCCAAGTTCCTGTGTGAAAAACACTACCCAGCGCAAATCATTCCAGACTCAATGCTCTCCGTCACACCATTCGGATCGTGTCAAAACAACGCCGTGGCCTTCTTCACTTCACAGTATCTTAACTCTTTCACCACCCAAGTTCCTGTGTGAAAAACACTACCCAGCGCAAATCATTCCAGACTAGATGCTCTCAGTCGCACGATTCGTATCGTGTCAAAACAACGCCGTGGCCTTCTTCACTTCACAGTATCTTAACTCTTTCACCACCCAAGTTCCTGTGTGAAAAACACTACCCAGCGCAAATCATTCCAGACTCGATGCTCTCAGCCACACGATTCAGATCGTGTCAAAACAACGCAGTGTACTTCTTCACTTCCAAGTTCCATCACATGAGGAAAGGTTAGTCAGCTTCCTGTTGTGCAGGAAAGCGGGCTGAAGCTATAAAGCTTTGTTTGTTACAGTGTGAAAAACGGCCCCTTTAACCAATTAAACCCTGGGGAAGTTTGCGGCCTTAGCAGGCATCCATGCCACATCGATGCAGATAAAAACATAGAAAATAAACTGATTTTCCTCCACATTATGTGCGGACACATCAACAAATACTGTAGAAGTGACTTCCCTTTTCTTATGGTCTATGCACGTGTAGGAACGTGAAAACCATTTTAATAAGACAAATTTTGAGGCACCTGTGGTGGCAGAGGAGTTAAATGCTTCATAAACATGTCTCACACGCATGACAATTTCAAAAACATGAGTGTCTGTGATCACAAAATTATTTCATGAGCATGCACCCTGCACCTCAGACATCTTCTGCGTTCACTCGTATGCACACAAGTGGGCTTTTACGTGTATGACCGTTTTTACCCCGCCATGCAGGCAGCCATACTCCGTTTTCGGGGGTGTGCATGCTGGGTATGTTCTTGTTTCCATAACCCACCGAACGCTGACATGGATTACAGGATCTTTAACGTGCGTATTTGATCTTCTGCTTGCATATACACACGAAGGGGGTTCAGGCACTAGCAGGTCTGCACATCTGGTGACCTGGGAGATCGTAAAAATCTCCACCCTTTACCCACCAGGCGCCGTCACCGTGATTCGAAGCTGGGACCCTCAGGTTGACAGTCCAACGCTTTAACCACTCGGCTATTGCGCCCGTCAACTCAGATATCAAACTAAGAGTTTCCATAGTCACTCAATTATGTCACGAACAATAATTATAGTCCCTGCACTTCTAAACAGCAAAATATGAGAATCAGCAAGTCACTTCATAAACATGCCCCATATAACATCACAACATGTGTATCAGTCATCACATGATCTGTTCATGAAAATGTCCCTTGCATCTCGAGTCATCAAAACATGAATATCAACAATCGTTATAGATAGATAGATAGGCAGATAGACAGATAGACAGATAGATAGATAGACAGACAGACAGATAGATAGATAGATAGATAGATAGATAGATAGATAGAGATAGATAGATAGATAGATATATTCCTTCCTTACTTTGGCTCCCAAATGTGTGTGTCTGTGTAAGATTCACTCTGACAGACAAGGTCATTTCTTTGGAAAAAAAAAAAAAAAAAAAATTAACAGTTTTAATTAATTTTCAGACTGAAAAACAAATTTGAAATATGTTTCTCTTAAAAAAATAATAATAATAATTTCATGTGACAGCGCTGTGAGGTGCCAGAGGGGCCCGTTCACTCACTCGGTCATGGTGTCTCGGCTGTCCGTCATGAAGTAGTAGGTGCGCGCCCCGTATTTCTCCGCCTTGAAGCAGTAGTCCCGCCCCGTGTCCAGGTGACGGGAGAAGGTGTAGCCGGCCAGAGGGATGGCGCCCAGGGGGTCCGAGTCCTGAAAGCACAGGTGCCGTGTTGCTGGGTCGATTCAGGTCGGGTTGGGTTGTGCTGTGTGTTGGGTTGGGTTGGGTTGTGTGCTGGGTTGGGTTGGGTTGGGTTGTGCTGTGTGTTGGGTTGGGTTGGGTTGTGTGCTGGGTTGGGTTGGGTTGGGTTGGGTTGGGTTGGGTTGTGTTGGGTTGTGTTGGGATGTGTGTTGGGTTGGGTTGGGTTGTGTGCTGGGTTGGGTTGGGTTGGGTTGGGTTGTGCTGTGTGTTGGGTTGGGTTGGGTTGTGCTGTGTGTTGTGTTGGGTTGGGTTGTGTGCTGTGTGTTGGGTTGGGTTGGGTTGGGTTGTGTGCTGGGTTGGGTTGGGTTGGGTTGTGCTGTGTGTTGGGTTGGGTTGGGTTGGGTTGGGTTGGGTTGTGCTGTGTTGGGTTGGGTTGGGTTGGGTTGGGTTGGGTTGTGTTGGGTTGGGTTATGTTGGGTTGTGTGTTGGGTTGGGTTGGGTTGCAATGTGTTGTGTTGTGTTGTGCTGTGTTGGGTTGGGTTGGGTTGGGTTGTGTGTTGGGTTGGGTTGGGTTGTGCTGGGATGAGTTGGGTTGGGTTGCAATGTGTTGTGTTGTGTTGTGTTGTGTTGGGTTGTGTGTTGGGTTGGGTTGGGTTGTGTTGGGTTGGGATGGGTTGGGTTGTAATGTGTTGTGTTGTGTTGGGTTGGGTTGTGCTGTGTTGTGCTGGGCTGTGTTGTGTTGCAATGTGCTGTGCTGTGCTGTGCTGTGCTATGGGTTGGGTTGTGTTGCACTGTGTTGTGTTGCACTGCAATGCATTAGATTGTATTGTATTGTTTTATAATTCGTCTTGTCTTGTACTGTACTGCACTGTGTTGCGTTGCATTGTGTTGTGTTGTCTTGTGTTAGCGGCACAGTGCGAAATGATTCAGAATCCTGAAAACACAGGTAGTGTAGTGTAGTGAAGTGTAGTGTAGTGTAGCGTGGATCTGAGTCCAAAAAGCACACGTTTATGTTGAGCTGTGCTGTGCTGTGCTGTGCTGTCTTAAACTGGATTGGATAGGATTGTGCATAGGAGCAAGCGCACTGGAGTGCATCAAAAGTGTAGTGTGGTGTAGTGTGTTGTGTTGTGTTGCATTGTGCTTCACAGCAATGCAATGCAATGCAATGCAATGCACTGTATTGTATTGTATTGTATTGTATTGTATTGTATTGTATTGTATTGTATTGTATAAGTTCTGTGTTCTCCCAAGGCAGAGAGTGTGTCACCACAGTGTAGTACAGTGTCACCCATCATTTTTTGGGGGGGCATGGGGGGTGGGCGGGGCGGGTGAATGCTGGGGGGGGGGGGGGGGAAGGGGATGGGGGAGGGAGGAGGGGTCTACAAGTACATCAAACTCGATTTTTCTACAGAATTTTACCAGGGTAAACTCTTCTGTAGCCGTGGGTTCTTTCACGTGAGCTAAGCTAAGCTAAGCTAAGCTATGCTGCACATAGGACCTCAGTCCTCCCGTCCGAAATACTAGCACCCAGATCAACACTCAAGATCTGTTGGGAGGAGAGAGTAGAAAAGAAATTTCAAAAAAAAAAAAAAAAATCTGTATAGGGGAATCAATCAAACCCAAGGAAACAAGCTTCTCAGGCAGTTGCATTTCCACTAGGCCACCATGACACCATTTTTTGTGTGTGTGTGTGTGTGTACGTTTATAGTTGACTTCATGAAGTTTTTTCGCCTTATACATATTAGTAGTAGTAGTAGTTCTTTTTTATGTATTTATCTTTTTTTTTTCTTTCTTTTTTTCCTGAAGGCCTGACTAAGCGCGTTGGGTTACGCTTGCTGGTCAGGCATCTGCTTGGCAGATGTGGTGTAGCGTGTATGGATTTGTCCGAACGCAGTGACGCCTCCTTGAGCTACTGAAACTGAAACACCATGCCACCAGGAACAAAAGAGTAGAAATCCAAATGTGATATCCTCAAAAATCACCCTAACTGACAGCTACATTTTGTGTTTTACCAACAAGTGTAACAAGAAAAAACAAGAGAGGCAAGGCCTTCAAGACTCACTTGTGGCAAATTAGCATTAATTACAGAGTAATTTCCCTTTCTTACTATCTGCACCAAAAACGTTTGCAAAATAAATAAAACTTCCATGCTTAGCAAAAGAAGTTCCTGTTTGAACAAAAAATGATATTAATGACTGCTCTTGTTGTTGGGTCAGAATATCAGATCAAAGTGCCAAGTTTTGAGAATACAAAAAATAAAAATATACCAGTAAATGCAGTTTGCATATAATTAGGCTTCTTTTTTCTTTTTTTTTTTTTTTTGGGGGGGGGGGGGGGGCATCCCAGAGGTGCAATATTGTTTTAAACAAGATGACTGGAAAGAACTGAATTTTTCCTATTTTTATGCCTGGTTTGGTGTCAACTGACAAAGGATTTGCAGAGAAAATGGCAATGTTAAAGTTTACCACGGACACACAGACACACACACACACAGACACACACACACACACACACAGACAACAGAACACCGGGTTAAAAACATAGACTCACTTTGTTTACACAAGTGAGTCGAAAATAAAAGAAGATAAAATAAAATAACAATTTTTTTTTTTAATAATAATAAAAATAAATAAATTAAATAAATAAATAAAAAATAATAGATAAATATATAAAAATACTACTACTAATAATAATAATAATGTTTATAAGAGAGAGAGAAACAAGAAAAGAAAATAGGCCTTTTCTTTATTCTAAAATTAAGACACAGAGCAACCACAACAAAAAACAGAATCAAAACAAAGACAATGACCAAAAAAAATAAAAAATAAAAATAACATGACAGAATAAAGCATTCCGAAAAAAAAAAAAAAAAATCGTGAAAAAAGCAAAACTCACATCTTTGTGTTTGTAGTAATACAAGCAGCTGTCCTGGCGCAGAACAAAGAAGCGTTTCTTCCAGCGTCTCATGATGACGGGCGACGAACCTCCCAGCTTCTGCATGTGACCTTCCATAAGTGCTGCCTGAAGGTCACGGGACGGCTGGAAGTCGCTGGTCGCCACGGCAACCTGGATCACTGAGGGACCTGCAAGACCCACACACAATGATACAGAAGATGGGCTGGAGTCCATGGCATTGTCATGTGGAGTGATGGCCTAGAGGTAACGCGTCCGCCTAGGAAGCAAGAGAATCTGAGTGCGTTGGTTCGAATCACGGCTCAGCCCCCGAAATTTTCTCCCCCTCCACTAGAGCTTGAGTGGTGGTCTGGACGCTAGTCATTCGGATGAGACGATAAACCGAGGTCCCATGTGCAGCATGCACTTAGCGCACATAAAAGAACCCACGGCAACAAAAGGGTTGTTCCTGGCAAAATTCTGTAGAAAAATCCACTTCGATAGGAAAAGCAAATAAAACTGCACACAGGAAAAAATAAATTAAAAAATGGGTGGCGCTGTATATAGTATGGCGACACGCTCTCCCTGGGGAAAGCAGCCCAAATTTCACACAGAGAAATCTGTTGTGATAAAAAGAAATACAAATACATATACAAAATATCACAGACCGACATAAGCTTACAGTTGGGCCAACAGCGAAGTGACAGCTGTACGATCAATGATTTCTCCATTACAATGGGAAGTCATTGACTTAAACTTAGTCTTTTGTGAGGGACCATGACTCTCAAACTTAATAATAATAATGGATACTTATATAGCACACTATCCAGAAATCTGCTCCAGGTGCTTTACAAAAACGCTTTTGTTAACATAATACATCATAATACATACACACACCAAAATGTGACTACACACACACACACACACACACACACACAAACGCTGCATACATACATTTTAACATACATGTGTATCTAACAGCTACCCTAACACATACGCACACATAGGCAGGCACAAACTTACATAAACACACACACACGCACACACAATACACATTCATATACATGCATGTAGTTATGTACACATACATATGTATACACACATAGTCAAGCACAGCTTAGGAGGCAAAACTGCATTCGCTCTTAGTGCTGCAGCCTCAGGGGACAAGCTGGACTATGGGAACCATCCCCAACGCCGACTGTCCTAAAATCCTCTTGGCCGAGCGAGTGGGGGATGTAACGTGGGCAAGACACTCTCTCCGCTACGATCAAATTCTAGATCCCAGATAGTTGGGGACAGGAGTTGCCTCCTCTGCTTGTTCTGGGTGGTCATAGTCGGACACAACTGACCATCACACAGCATTGTGTATCACGATAACTATAAGCGTTGGCCTGTTGCTAACGCGCCCGACCAGGAAGCAAGTGTCTGCAGGGTCGAGTCCCATGTACAGACCATCAGATTCCCCACCCCACTCCCCCTCCTCCACAAGACAATGAGCGGTGGTCTGGGTTTCTAGTCTTTCTGATGAGACAATAAACCAAGCTTCCGTCACTGACAAAGAAGGGTTGTCCCTGGCAAAACTCTGCAGAAAAAACAACAACACTTTGATAGTAAAAGAAATAGATTTGCAGACAGAAAAAAAAACAAAAAACAACAACAAAATAACGGCGGTGGTGCTCTGTGGTGAAGCGCTCTCCCTGGGGAGAGCAGCACGAATTTCTCATGCGGAAATTTGCCATGACCTTCTTCTTCTGGTTCTTCTGCGTTCACTCGTATGCACACGAGTGGGCTTTTACGTGTATGACCGTTTTTACCCCACCATGTAGGCAGCCATACTCCGTTTTCGGGGGTGTGCATGCTGGGTATGTTCTTGTTTCCATAACGCAACCGAATGCTGACATGGATTACAGGATCTTTAACGTGCGCATTTGATCTTCTGCTTGCATATACACACGAAGGGGGTTCAGGCACTAGCAGGTCTGCACATATGTTGACCTGGGAGATCGTAAAAATCTCCACCCTTTACCCACCAGGCGCCGTCACTGTGATTCGAACCTGGGACCCTCAGATTGAAAGTCCAACGCTTTAACCATTCGGCTATTGCGCCCGTCGTGCCATGACCAAAAATAATACAATAAAATAAAATGCAATATAATAACAATGATAACAAGGATAATGATAATAATGACAATAATCGTCAATATTAAAATAAAAAAACCAACTACGTTGCCCTGACCCTAACAATCAGTACTATTAAAGCACATTACTGGTACATCGTGAGACACGCATAATAAAATGATCCAAGTTAAAGACATATAAAAACGTTAAAGTTATGGAAGAGAAGCATACAAAAAACAATACAAAGGATAGCATTTCTAATCACACACACACACAAACAAACACAAACACACACACACACACAACACACACACACACACAACACACACACACACACACACACACACAACACACATACACACAACACACACACAACACACACAACACACAACCAAACAACTTAATCAACAGCAAGAAGAAACAACTGACTGTTGATGATGAGAGTGACGATGTC
>NC_134891.1:21925006-21940006 GCF_041734735.1 Babylonia areolata
CACTCTTCCTCTCTCGACATCAACATGAAACCGTCAGTCTTCCTCTGTTGACATCAACATGAAACCATCAAACTCTTCCTCTGTCAACATCAACATGAAACCATCATACTCTTCTCTTCCTCTGTCAACATCAACATGGAACCGTCGCACTCTTCCTCTGTCAACATCAACATGAAACCATCATACTCTTCCTCTGTCAACATCAACATGAAACCGTCACTCTTCCTCTGTCAACATCAACATGAAACCGTCACACTCTTCCTCTGTCAACATCAACATGAAACTGTCACACTCTTCCTCTGTCAACATCAACATGAAACCATCACTCTTCTCTTCCTCTGTCAACATCAACATGAAACCGTCACACTCTTCCTCTGTCAACATCAACATGAAACCGTCACACTCTTCCTCTGTCAACATCAACATGAAACCGTCACACTCTTCCTCTGTCAACATCAACATGAAACCATCACACTCTTCCTCTGTCAACATCAACATGAAACCATCAAACTCTTCTCTCCCTCTGTCAACATCAACATGAAACCGTCACACTCTTCCTCTGTCAACATCAACATGAAACCACCAAACTCTTCCTCTGTCAACATCAACATGAAACCATCACACTTTTCCTCTGTCAACATCAACATGAAACCACCAAACTCTTCCTCTGTCAACATCAACATGAAACCGTCACACTCTTCCTCTGTCAACATCAACATGAAACCATCACACTCTTCCTCTGTCAACATCAACATGAAACTGTCACACTCTTCCTCTGTCAACATCAACATGAAACCATTACACTCTTCTCTTCCTCTGTCAACATCAACATGAAACCGTCACACTCTTCCTCTGTCAACATCAACATGAAACCATCACAGTCTTCCTCTGTTAACATCAACATGAAACCATCACAGTCTTCCTCTGTCAACATCAACATGAAACCGTCACACTCTTCCTCTGTCAACATGAAACCGTCACACTCTTCCTCTGTCAACATCAATATGAAACCGTCACACTCTTCCTCTGTCAACATCAACATGAAACCGTCACACTCTTCCTCTGTCAACATCAACATGAAACCGTCACACTCTTCCTATGTCAACATCAACATGAAACCGTCACACTCTTCCTCTGTCAACATCAACCTGAACTCATCAACCATGCTGCTTAACACATTCTTCCCCACAGCCACATGCCTGCTACCACTCACCTGGACCGGACCAGCGCTACATGAGACCACTGCAGTAAAAAACAAGAGAGGCAAGGCCTTCAAGACTCACTTATGATACACTTAACTCTCTCCATACGAACGGCGAAAGAGACGACGTTAACAGCGTTTCATCCCAATTACCATCATCAAAATATTGCAAGCGGAACGTTCTTATACTGAAGAGGTGAATGTTGACAAAGAATACCACAGTTCTGACGACGGAAGCTAAAGGTTGGGTCATTCAGACACCCACTGGACATCCGAAGGGGTCTGTGTAGAGGAGAAGAGAGGACTGGCCGTACTGAGTGAGTTAAAAAAAAGAATCGAATAGTTAAAATGTGTTCTGTATTTTGTTATTATAAAGCTTCACGTTAAAAAAAAAGAAAAAAAAAAAAGTCCTAACCAAATTCGAATTAAGTCCCCTAGCATTAATTACAGAGTAATTTCCCTTTTTTACTATCTGCACCAAAAACGTTTGCAAAATAAATAAAACTTCCATGCTTAGCAAAAGAAGTTCCTGTTTGAGCAAAAAATGAAAATAATGACTGCTCTTGTTGTTGGGTCAGAATATCAGATCAAAGTGCCAAGTTTAGAGAATACAAAAAATATAAATATAACAGTAAATGCAGTTTGCATATAATTAGGCTTCATTTTTTATTTTTTTGTGCCCATCCCAGAGGTGCAATATTGTTTTAAACATGATGACTGGAAAGGACTGAATGTTTCCTATTTTTATGCCTAATTTGGTGTCAACTGACAAAAGTATTTGCAGAGAAAATGTCAATGTTAAAGTTTACCACTGACACACACACACACACAGACAACCAAACACCGGGTTAAAACATAGACTCACTTTGTTTACACAAGTGAGTCAAAAAAAAGTAGGGTTGTTCACTAAAACAGAGAAAATCAATGGAGAATTATTCATTCAATCCCTCAAACAAAGCCTCGTTTTCATGCTCCTGGAAACACCAACTGTACCACGCAAGAATATACGAAATCTGAATTGTGTATTGGTATGAGAATACTCGTTCCAGGTCCACAGCAGAACTCTTCTTCTTCTTCTTCTTCTTTGTTCATGGGCTGCAACTCCCTCGTTCACTCGTATGTACGCAAGTGGGCTTTTACGTGTATGACCGTTTTTAACCCACCATGTAGGCAGCCATATTCCACTTTCGGGGGTCACAGCCGAAGTAATTATGGTATGAGATAACTCGCACCTGGAGTAGAATGAGAGCAAGCAATGCTCTGATGTCAAACTTTGTTTCAATACAAATATTACAATGGTTTCAATTTCTTTACATAATATGTATATATGAAATTATATATATACATAAAACTGCAAGCAAAAGTAACTGACTTCAACACTATTTCCGTCTGTGTCCACTCATGTCAACGTGGAGCAAAAAACAGTTGACAGATTTCAGTATGGCAAGGATATCCTGCTGAGGCTGTATACATCCTGTACTGTACTGTACTATACTGTACTGCACTGTACTGTACTGTACTGTGCTGTATTCTATTCTGTTCTCTCCTATTTCACTGTAGCTCATTGTATTCTGCTGTAATGTGTTCTATCATATTACACTACTCTCACGTTCTATCTACTTATCTTACCCTGTGTGTAGGTGTCTCATACACCATACACAGACAAACAGACATACAAACACACACACACACACACACACACACACTCCTGCATACAGAGTAGACACACGACAGAGAGTTCTGATGTTTTTTAAGTCACCTTTGCTTTTTACTGAATAATTTCAGGCACTATAAGCAGCAATTTCTACTGGAAATTGCACCACAGTATAAAAGTTATGTCTGATAGTCAGTCACGTCCGACTATGACCATCAGAACAGCAGAGGAGGCAACTGCTGTCACATATCTGAGCGAAAATTCAATTACGGTGGAGAGTATCTTGTCAAAATTACATCCCCACTCTCTCTCGGCCATAGAGGGTTTTTGGACAGTTGGCGTTGGGATGGTTCCCAAAGGCCAACTATCCCCCAAGGCTGCTGCACTAAGAGCCAGTGCAATTTTGCCTCCTAGTTTGAGAGTCATAGTCCTTCACAAAAAGACTAAGCTGTAAATGATTTCCCATCGCAATGGAGAAACCATTGAAATACAGCTCTTGCTTTCTTCTTCTTCTTCTTCTTTGTTCGTGGGCTGCAACTCCCACTTTCACTCGTGTACATGTACATGAGCAGGCTTTTACATGTATGACCATTCTTACCCTGCTATGTAGGCAGCCATACACCGTTTTCGGGGGCAGCTCTCACTTTGAAAGTTAGGCATGATCACTATCATGGCAACCACACACAAGTTCGGTCCGTAAGCCGCGACTTTTTCTCCCAGCTTCAACCTCTGTGGCTTATACAATGATGCGGCTTATCTGTGGATTTTAACGATCCTGGTAGTGTCACGTTCTCATCTATTCTTAGCTGCCCTTCAACTCACCAAAATCATAATTTCTGTCCATGAATTTTTGGGTGAGCTTCAGGTTAGTGTGCTAACTGTTCACGTTTGAAAAATCAAATCCACACACATTAAAGCCTTCAGATCAGCATTCAGTTCTACTCTGCTCAAGCGCACACCCTCATCATGCCGAAAACGCGACGTAATGCCTATGATGCAGCCTTCAAATTGAAGGCGATCGACCTAGCAGATGACAGTGCAAGTGACGAACCAGCAGGAACCTCTACCTTGCGTTCATGTTCATCAAGTGAAAGTGAGGCTAAGTCAGTGACAAGATGGCGGAGGAAGCTGTGCTGGTTCTCTTCAACTCGGACACTGAAGACAAAGACGAAGATTTCAGTGGATTATTTTCGTTTTTTGTTTGTTTGTTTTTTGTTGTTGTTATTTTGTTTTGTTTTTCTTGGTGGCACTAACAGTATTTTCGCTTGCTTTTCTTTGTGTTGTTTCCGCTACTGTTTATTTCATAACCTACAGTATTGACAGCTTTTCTGTAGTATCGGTATGTGTTCCGGTACCGGTAATAAGTGTGGCCTATAAGCCAGTGCAGCTTATGTGTGTATGAAGTTCAATTTTTTTCCAAATTTAGCGGATGCAGCTTATACACCAGCGCGCTCAATAGACTGAACTTTACGGTACATGTACATGTTCACAACCCACTCACCGTACACACTGGAGGAGAAGCGGTGATACTCTTTGGAGCTGTTCTGCCGTTTGATGAGACACTTGCGGCGCGACACGTACTCCTTCTTGAACTCCTTCTCTGACAGCGTGGTGGACGTGGAGTCTGATCGCTTGTGGGAGATGTAGAGGCGTGGGGAGGGGCTCTTCTGTGGCCGCTCTTCTGCACAGGGCGTCACATGCATGAAGGCGTTAATCGTTAGAATAATGATAATAAGAGTAATAATTCGATATGATGACGATGATGGTGCTGATGTCAACAACAACAATAATAATATGAACGATGATGATGATGATGATAATAATAATAACAATAACAATAATAACAATGACACCACTACTGTTACTACTACTACTATTACTATTACTACTACTACTACTACTAATGATAAAAATAATAATAGTATCATTATCATTATGAATAATGATGATGATGATGGTAAAGACAGAAATTAGAAAAGAATAGATTAGAATACTGAATAGAATAGAATATGTCTTTATTACCAAATGTACCAAGGTCATAAAGTATACTGGAGGTGGGGGAGGGGGTAGCATATAGAAAGGTACAAACATAAATCAAAAATCATACACAAACACAGATCTATACAGTATGATTTGGACACATGCATGTGCGTATCAATACAAGAACTTCTGCATGCACACTCACACACATGTGCACACACACACACACACACACACACACACACACACACACACACTATGTACTGTCACTTAAACAATACACAAATGCATTAATATCAAGAAGTGGCAAATCCCAGCAAAAAAAAAAAAAAAAAAAAAATCTTCCATCTAACTCCAAACTTGGAAAAACATCCTTGCTGTCTTTGGCATCGCAGAAAACATGCAGGCTCACACCACTGTCTACCAGAATGACATATTTCTTCAGATCACCTGTTGCCCCCTCACTTTTACCTTCGTTTGTTTCCTAACATCTGTCTGTCTGAACACTGCTTTGCAATCCAGAGAAGACTGCGCAGAACATACTTATATTCTGTGATGGGCTTGCCGATATTTCATTTATTTGTGTGTGCCGGCAGGAAGACAGGATTTTAGGAATGGGTGCGTGTGTTAGCTTTGTGTATGTGTGTGTGTGTGTGTGTGTGTGTGTGTGTGTGCGTGTATGTATGCGTGCTTGCGTTGTGTGTGTGCGTATGGTTGCGTGAGCGAGGAGGTGTGTGTGTATGTGTGTTGACTTTTTCAACGTAATTTTCCCTGATCCAAAATAGTGCAAGTGCACACACACACACACAGACACACACACACACATGCGTGTTTGCTTGAACAGGAAACATTTCCTTTGCAGCAGTCAAAGACACAACAACAACAACAACACACACAGACACGCACACACGCACACGCACGCACATACACACACTCACACACACACACACATTAAAGGAGCTAATACTTTTACTGTTAGTGACAACATCATGCTCAGACTCAAAGGTAAGAAAGGCATTTTCAAAAGCACAGCTGTGTGTATTTAAAAATATACACACATGGTGATATCATAGATCTCTCTCTCTCTCTCTCTCTCTCTGTCTCTCTCTCTCGCACAGGACCATAAAGCATATTAAAACATTTTAAATGTTCTTGGACTTGGGATCACATGGTAAAAAATCTTGGGTTTCAGACATTAGGGAGTTTTTGTTTGAAAATGGTTCTGGTTTTGTATGGGTAAACCAAGGTGCTGAAAACATAATTTATGCTTTTTTTTAAAAAAAGAACTACATCAAAAGACTGACTGATACTAAACGGCAGAACTGGGACGAGCATCTGCAGAGCAGTGAGAGATATTCTTTTTACAGAACGTTTAAATCATCTACGAATTGTGAACAGTATCTTTTACTTGACACTGACAGACATATAAAATGTTGTTCGACAAGATTTAGACATGGAATATCGGACATCGCGGTGCAAAATAATGGATATAAAATTCATACAGGTGCAAATTTGCTGTGTCCTCTATAGAAAAAATGAAAATGACGATGAACAGCGTTTTCTGCTTTGTTGTCAAGCTTTTCGTGAATGACGTCTTCAGTGTATTCCACAAAAATATTGTCAATGCCCTTCTTTGTTACGGACTGCTCTGCTTATGGCAAATCAAAGGGAACCAAAAGTCAGAAACGTGTGTATGTATTTATATACAGCCTTTAAGTTACGTGCCATGATGCAAAGCTGAATCAACTGTTCACAATGTGCTTTCGTTATGTTTTTCTGTCAGTATGATTATCACTACTTGAATAAGCCATTCTGCATATTCATGTGAATTGTTTAAATTCATATTTACTGTACCCCCTTCAGAAGGGGCCACGGCCTCGAGTTCTCTCGTACAGTTACACAGAGTGTGAGTACAATACACACACACACTGTATGCAAGCACGTAATGTACACAGGCATGAATGCACAGGTGCGTAGAACACACACACACCTGTGTACATGTGCATATGCAGTGTGTAACAGTCACACACACACACACACACACACACACACACACACACACACACACACACAAGGTGTATGACAACTGTGTTTTAAATTCAACACACCTGAAGCGACCTTGGGACTAGGAGTTCGGCTACAGTCCGTCATATCTGTTGACCAACTGGATGACCTTGAAGCTCCAGATGATCTTGAGGCTGCTGATGACCTTGACGCAGAGGACAGTCGAGATTCGTTGACGGCAGGAAAAGCTAACTCCACCTGGCCATCATCATCAATGCGGATCCAGTTGGATCGACGAAAACTCTCGGCGTACACCCCTGAAAAAAATGTTTTTTGAGATAACTGGTGCTTCAAGCATTTGGTGGTAAACCAGTTCAGAGCCAGGGACTTTTGTTTAGAAAACAGTGCTCTCCCCTAGCCAAGGAATTCAGAGGACTGAGGGGGTGATACATTGTTGTTGGTTTTTTTTTCAAATTCTGGTACAAAAACTATACAAGGTAGTGATGATACGGAAGCAAAAATAAACATTTTTGTGACAGAAAATGAATTGGATTCTGATTCTGAGCTTTTCACCATTTATTTTGATTGTAGATAACTATTCAAGCATTTCAAAGTGAAATTGATGGGCGCAATAGCCGAGTGGTTAAAGCGTTGTATTTAAAAATGTACGAAGCCTTGGACTTTCAATCTGAGGGTCCCAGGTTCGAATCACGGTGACGGCACCTAGTGGGTAAAGGGTGGAGATTTTTACGATCTCCCAGGTCAACCTATGTGCAGACCTGCTAGTGCCTGAACCCCCTTCATGTGTATATGCAAGCAGAAGATCAAATACGCACGTTAAAGATCCTGTAATCTATGTCAGCATTCAGTGGGTTATGGAAACAAGAACATACCCAGCATGCACACCCCCGAAAACGGAGTATGGCTGCCTACATGGCAGGGTAAAAATGGTCATACATGTAAAAGCTCACTCGTGTGCATACGAGTAAACGCAGAAGAAGATGTTGATAATTTTTGTGAAGCCCAAAAAAGTCCAATACGACCTCCATAGAATGACATCTGAAAGCAAACAAACAAAATACAACTGGAAATAGCATGCTTATAGTCAGATTAGTCATCATACCTGCAGAAGAAAGGAAAACAGGCGATAATAATCACAATGCTTGTAAACATGTAAGTGATCAACTGTCCCAGCAATGACAACAGAGGGTTCTGTCAAAATGAACAGTCAATCAAGTTGTTCTCAGAAACTAAACAAACTTTTTTTTTTTTTTTTTTTTTTTTACACCAATGAACGTTCCCGGCACAGAGGGGGTAGCTCTTCGATGGCACTTTCTGCTTCCTGGTTGCAATTCTGCCAGCGAAGTGTCTGCTGTGCATCCAGTTTGTCTGCTCTAACCTGACAACTGAGCATATAATTTTTCACTGTAGCTTGATGAAGCCTTTTGTACACGAAAGTGTGTCTTCACAAGTGACTGAGAACGTTGATGTTTTTTGACTTTTTGCATTCATTATCAGTTGTTTCGCTTGTCAGTTTAACGACTTCTCTTTTATGAAGTCCTTTAAGTAATTTCCTGTAACTGTATTTAGAGTGTTTTTTGTTTGTTTTGCTTTTCTTCCAAATTCCACCCACATTTTTACCCTCATTTGCCCAGTTTCCCCCAACCCTCCATTCATCCACATCTCCCACCCCTTCTAACCGATAATACTCAGATGTATTCATAAATACTTTAACAAAATGTCTTCAATCACCGATATGTGTGACGGGACATTAAACATAAACAAAAATTCCTCCTCTGCTCTACAAAGGAGTCAGTCCTGCCAGACGAACACTGTGAAAGACGGCTGAGTTAAGTCACGGACACGCCCCTTTGCCACACCTTCTGTCTGGTCTTTGACCAATCGTCTAACACCACTCCATTCTCCCTCCTCCCCCTCTTCTCAAATTATGCGAAAGTAATGCACCATTACTGCCAGTCATTGTCATCTGCTCTATAACTGATGACTGATCGGAGAGATGGACAAAGCGTCGAAAATTGCTGTCAGTTTTGTCACTGTCGTTGTCATCATCTTTGAGTTCAAACCAATCATCAGACAAAAGAGATGCATCTCGTTATTATCAAACGTAATCTCTGGCACAGCCTGCACTGGTATGTAAATCCGTTGACTGGGACCACTGTATCAACTAGTCAAAGTTTCCAACATTATTTCTGCACATAAATGAACTTCCTCTTTCGCTTCGTCAAGTCTCCACACTCAGCTCTTTCAAGTCTGGCCTTAAAACCCACCTCTTCCCAAAACAGCCTCCCTTCCCTGCCTCTTCCTTGCCTTCAGTTTCTCCAGTTTTAGAGTTATGCATGCGTGTGAATGACTGGTGCAAAAGCGTTTTTGATTTGTCTCTGCACAAGATTCAGCGCTATATAAATACCATCATTATTATTATCATCATTATTATCATTATTATTACATAACGTAAACCCACTTTTAAGGCACACTCGACAAAAGTCCAGTAAGTGAAACATTATCCAGAAGAAAGGTGTCCTTTACCTAAAGTATGCTCATTTAATGAGTATGTTTATAATCCAGACACATTAAACTGACTGTTCAGATTCTGTTCATGTTCAGTGAACCAAACTCTGATTAAGGAAAAATCAGAATAGATGCAAGACGTCAGTGGATGTTTCATAGGCAGTACGGCAAACTTTTTTTTTTTTCTTTTTTTTTTTTGTAGAATGTCAGCTGACGTCTTAATTAGACTAAAAGGCACTCAACTGGTTAAGGTCTGTGTTTATACAAACTTTCTTCCTTTTTTTTTTTTTCTTTTTTTCTTTTTTTGATGGAGGAGGGGATAAAGTATGTCAGTCACAGAGACAACCATAAAATATGCAAAGAAACTGATAGGCAGTTTCCATTTCTAATTTTTTTTTCCCCTTGAACATAATATTTTACCTATCTTCTCAACAACAAACTGGCTATATGATAGTATATGAAGCACAGATCAAGAGACTATTTGTGTGTGTGTGTGTGTGTGTGTGTGTGTGTGTGTGTGCGCGCGCGCGCGCGCACGCACGCGCGCGTTTGCTGTGTCTGTCTGTCTGTCTGTCTGTGTGTGTGTGCGTGCGTGCGTGCGTGCGTGCGTGCGTGCATGTCTGTGTCTGTGTGTGTCTCTGTGTGTGCCTTATCTTGAAGTTGAAGAACAAGCAGTCATTTAATTTCAAACGGACAGATATAGATAAGATAAAATAAGATAAGATAAGAAAAGAATAACTTTATTATCTCCAACTGGAGAAATTTGGTCAGGTGCATTATCACAACATAGACAAATAAACAACATGGGGACCATAACTGTAAAAGTCAACAACAGCTTTTACGAATATTACAAAGATACAAATGTAAAAAATATCTTATACACCGTTTCATACATACATCCACACACTGCAGGTAATAACTAGTATTCTTAATGTAAAAACAGAAAGAATTAAGAAACATTATTTGAATATAATTATAAACATAGCCTACTATACTGCACATTGATTATAATAGACAGATAAGATAAGAATAAAGATACGTTACGGAAAACCACAACCAGATAATCAGCACACACCCCACCCATCCACCCCCCACCCATCCCACACACATGGATTACTTGATTAAACAAGAGTATTAAACATATGTTCTCAAATAAAAACATTTCACATATTCACTTTTTAAAACATTGCAATTAATTATTACATCGTAATTATTAACAGAAATATATTTTGAATAGGGACGTTAGCATTAGACATATTCCATTGTACATTCATCCTACATATTGCACATTATTCCTCCTACATATTGCACATTCATTATAACCAATTGTCACGTTTTTAAGCTCAGTAAACACACACACACACACACACACACACACACACACACAGAGTTCTCAAGAATTTAAAAGGTGGATTGAACGTGGAATAAAAGTCTTCAGAGCTCTGGATTTCAACTTAAAAGTTCTGTAGCGTCGTCCTGATGGCAATAGCTAATAATACTTTGCTAAAATATGGGTGTCGTCAGTTGCTATCTGCCTGCTTTTTTTAACCACTCGACTTTCATACAGCTCTTGCATACTAGCTTGTTTCACTCCCACAATTTTACTGCATACACTCATGACATTGTTCAATACACGCTTACTCCTCACTCCCAAACTTCCATACCAGCACATAAATGAAACTGTGAGCACGGACTCGATACAACATTGTTAATAACTTTGAAGAATATTTGAATTTATACCAACATTTCTAAGCTTCTGTAAACAAAAAATTCTAGATTGACATTTCTTATGAATGGAATCAACATTTCTGTCAAAAGTCAGCTTGTTATCTAAGATGGTCCCTAAATATCTATATTCATTGACCCTCTCCACTGTTTGACCATCAATAACAAGGTTAGCTACAGGCAAGGGGTCTTTCTGAAAATCTATTAACATTTCTTTGTTTTCAATACGTTGAGATCCAGACAGTTTTTCTCACACCAAGAACAGAACTTTTTAATTTCACTGAAATAAATAGCATCAGTGTGGGACAGATCTTCAATTGCTGAATCATCAGAATATTTAATGACAGGAGTTTCCTCCGTGCCTCTGCAGTCATTTGTGTACAGTGTAAAAAGAACAGGGGACAGCACTGTACCTTGGGGTGCACCAGTAGAAGTAGATTTTAGAGAAGAGTGGGCAGAATGAAAGCGGACGGACTGAGTTCTATTGAGAAGAAAACTTACTATCCAAAGAGTAAGCTTCGGATCAACATCCATGCCTAGCAGTTTGAGGGCAAGGAGATGAGGTTGTATTGTGTTAAAAGCAGAAGAGAAGTCAACAAAAAGGATACGAACAAAAGATCCCGTGTTATTCAAATGAAGGAAAGCATTATGAAGGAGAGTTAGGATAGCATCGTCAGTACTTCTGTGTGCTTTATAAGCAAAACTGAAGAGAGTCAAGCTGCTGTTCAGTGAAAGAAAGAAGATGGCGGAGAATAATTTTTTCAAACATTTCATCACTACTGAAGTCAGGGCAACAGGACGGTAATCATTTAGTGCGGCTGGGTTCTTTTTCTTGGGGATAGGGCAGATAGTAGATTTTTTCCAGATGCTGGGGACAGAGCAGTCCTTCAGAGACCAGTTGAAAATTGTACAGAACACATCACGCAACTGGGAAGCACATGTTTTCAATAATTTTCCGCAGATATTGTCGGGGCCAATTGCCTTCGTGACATTCAGTTTTAAAAATAAAGATTCAACAACTTTTGCATCGATCTCAAAGTCCTCGCATGTGTTCCCATCTTTGATCTTTTCCTGCAACTGTGAGATAACACTATCCAGTTCCCTTCCCAGATAGAGAGTCAAAAACACTTGTGAACCTCTGCAGCCTGAGATTGTTTCTGGTTTATCTGAAGGGTGTTAACGTTTATCAGTTAGTAGTACTAGTAGAAAAGCAAGGCGTTACCTCCAGGCTACAGTAATGTCAAGGTCAAATGAAACAAAACAACAGATTTTTCAACAGTATTTTTTTGTTGTTGTTGTGGGTTTTTTTTTGCATTCACTACCAGTCAAAGTGGCATTGAAAGTGGTTCACACACACACACACACACACACACACACACACACACACACACAGAGTAACACATGTGCAAACATATAAGGTGTACCTTGTGACTTATGCACACATGCTTGCATGCTAGTATGTACACATACATGATACACACAGATACTATATATGTGCTCACATGCTTACAGATACACACACAAACAAAAGTATACACATACTAAGGTTTCACACACACACACACACACACACACACACACACACAGGTACACACACACACACACACACAAGTACACACACACACAAGTACACACACACACGCGTGCACACACGCACGCGCGCGCACACGCGCACACGCGCACACACGCACACACACACACACACACATACACAAAAATTTTTTTTTTTTAATACAGATCTATAAAATATAAAATTTAAAAAAACAAGAATCTACCAACATCAAACCAACAAGACTCACCAACATCACATCAACAAGACTCACCAACATCACACATCCACAAGACTCACCAGCATCACACCAACAAGACTCACCAGCATCACACCAACAAGACTCGCCAACATCACACCAACAAGACTCACCAACATCACACCAACAACACTCACCAACATCACACCAACATCACTCACCAACATCACATCAACAAGACTCACCAACATCACATCTACAAGACTCACCAACATCACACATCCACAAGACTCACCAACATCACACATTCACAAGACTCACCAACATCACATCAACGAGACTCACCGACAACACACAAACAAGACTCACCAACATCACATCAATGAGACTCACCAACATCACACATCCGCAAGACTCACCAACATCACACCAACAAGACTCACTAACATCACACATCCGGAAGACTCACCAACATCACACCAACATGACTCACAAGCATCACATCAACAAGACTCACCAACATCACATCAACAAGACTCACCAGCATCACACCAACAACACTCACCAACATCACACCAACAACATTCACCACCATCACATCAATAAGGCTCACCAACATCACATCTACAAGACTCACTAACATCACACATCCACAAGACTCACCAACATCACACATTCACAAGACTCACCAACATCACATCAACGAGACTCACCGACTACACACAAACAAGACTCACCAACATCACACCAACAAGACACACCAACATCACACCAACAAGACACACCAACATCACACATCCACAAGACTCACCAACATCACACCAACATGACTCACCAGCACCACATCAACAAGACTCACCAACATGACATCACAAGACTCATCATGTCAACAAGAACTCAAGAACATCACACAGACAAGCCTCTCCAACATGGCCTAGAGGTAACATGATTGCCTAGGAAGCGAGAGACTTTGAGCGTGCTGGTTCAAATCCCATTGTCTCCAGTATTTTCTCCCCCTCCACTAGACCTTGAGGGGTGGTCTGGACGCTATGCGCTAGTCATTCGGATGAGACGATAAACCCACGTCCCATGTGCAGCATGCACTTTGCGCAAGTGAAAGAACCCACGGCAACAAAAGGGTTGTCCCAGGCAAATTTCTGTAGAAAAAAATCACTTCGATAGGAAAACAAATAAAATTGCAGACAGAAAAAATACCCCAAAAATGGGTGGCGCTCTTAAAAACAGCAGCGCACTCTCCCTGGGGGAGAGCAGCCCAAATTTCATACAGAGAAATCTGTTGTGAAAAAAAGGAGTCATACATCACAATACAATACAACATCACACCAACATGAACTCACCAGCATCTTCATCCGAAGAGTCTCCACTTCCCTCCTCCTCCTCCACGATGGAACCCTGCTTGGAGAGATGCCGCCTTCGCAGCCTGATTGCTGCTCCATCCTCCTCCGACGTCGCACATTCCACACGGTCCTTGCTCGTCCCCTGATCACCTGGGCCCGTCTCACCGTTGTTGGCTGCTGCTGCGTCATCCCTCGTCGTGCTCTGCTCTGCTTTTGTGCCCACGCTGTCCGTGATGGAGCTGAACCCAGAATCTCCCTCACCCACTTCAGCAGCCCGGCACTCACCTCGATGCTCGTGGTCGCAGAGATGTGATTCATGCTCATCGACGCTCAGCATCAGCGTGCGTGTGCACCGAGTCTTTGTGGTGTTAGGACCAGTGCTGCAGCAGCTGCCTTTATCAGAGGGCAGAAACACACTGTCTGTGGAAGGAAGGAAACCAAACGCAGAGCTGACGAGAGCGGTGTCCGTGGAGCGCCTGTTCAGCGTGTGTCTGTTTGGTCGCATGATCACTTCCTCCTCCTCCTCCTCCTCTTCTTCTTTCTTGCCGGTGTGTGCAGGGGGGGCGACATGTACCGTGATGATACATTTGTGCTTAGGAACAGAGGATCCTTTACATGACTCTCCCTTTACTGACAGACGGCCTGCGTCTGCACTGGAAACTGGGTCTTCACATTTCATGGAGTCTGTGCTGCCCATTCCGCATTCGCTGTTGTCCAAAATCTCAGATTTTGTGTCCATTTCCTGAGTGCCACTGTGGTTCATGTTTTCACAGTCTGATGTTATCTGCCCTTGCCCGTTGA